>NW_024412411.1:3128872-3157972 GCF_014898765.1 Herpailurus yagouaroundi
AGGAAAGGAAAGGAAAGGAAAGGAAAGGAAAGGAAAGGAAAGGAAAGGAAAGGAAAGGAAAGGAAAGGAAAGGAAAGGAAAGGAAAGGAAAGGAAAGGAAAGGAAAGGAAAGGAAAGGAAAGGAAAGGAGTATGGAGAATTATTTAGGTCTTGTCTACATTGCAAACTTCTGGCAGAGAAATGCTTCTGAGGCCTTTCAGAAAAAGAAATGCCCCATTCTTTAAAGAGCCCCCTGGTATGGTAAATCTATGTGAAGGGTATTTAAGTGTTCACTGTACTTACTATCTTTATTAACTGGCTCAGGCTGCCATAATATAATACCACAAACTGAGTGGCTTTGACATTGATTTCTCGCTCTCTGGAGGATGGAAATATGAGATCAGAATGCCAGCCCAACTGGGTTCTAGTGAAGGTTCTTTTCCTGCCTTGCTAATGACAGCCTTCTTGCTGTGTCCTCACATGGCAGAGAGAGAGTTCTGGTGTCTCTCTTCCTATGAGAGCACTAATCCCATCATGAGGGCCCCATCCTCAGGACTTCAACTAAATCTAATTATCTTGCAAAGGCCCGAACTCCAAATAATATCACATTGAGAATTAGAGAGAGTGTCAACATATGAATTTGAGGAGACACAAATATTCAGTCTATAACACTATGTTTTAAGTGTTTTAAAGTATATGGACATAGTATATTCTCTGAATTCTCTTTTCCAAGATGCACAAGGAGCTAATTATAATCACTTCACAGGACTGTTGCAAGTATAAAAATATTGTCTGTAAAACACTGAGATCAATTTTTGGCACACAGTAAGTGCTCAGTAAAGGAGTTTAAAAAGGACGTGAAAATACTTTCATTTGACTAGCAGACAGCTGTTCACTGAAATATACTGTATTGCTGTATACCATGATTTACAATAGGAAATAAATATTTGGTCTTCATCTTTATTCCTAGTGCAAAGCTCCTAAAACCACTGGAATTTCCTAAGTGATAAGAGCCATAAAAGTACCTTGACATTCAAAATAAACTCCTTTCAACCACATCTGTTTATGTTAATGAGTGACATCTGGAAAGCAATGGGGACAGGTTTGCCAGGGGAACCAAACATGTGATTGGAGAGTTGGAACTTTCAGTCCCACCACCCTGACCTCTGGGGAGAGGAGAAAGGCTGCAGCTTGAATCAATTGCCCATGGCCAATGGTTTAATCAATCATGTCTATGTAATGAAGTCCCCATAGAAGGCAAAAAGGACAAGATCTGGAGAGCTTCCAGGCTGGTGAACACATGGAGGTGCAGGGAGAGTGGCACCCTCTGGAGCTTCCGTGCTCGTTTCTACATTCCTTGCCCTATGCATCTCTTCCATCGGCCTGTTCCTGAGTTATATTCTTTTACTATAAACCAATAATCTAGTGAGTAAACTGGTTTCCTGCGTTCTTGAGCTGCTCTACCAGATTAAATGAACCCAAGGCAGTGGTTGTGGGAACCTCTGATTTACAGGCTATCAGTCAGAAGTACAAGTAACAACTTGGGCGTGCAATTAGCATCTGAAATAAAGACAGTGTTGTGGGATTGAGCCCTCAATCTGTGGAATCTGACACTAACTCCAAGTAGATAGTATCAGAATTGAGTTGATACCTGGATACCTGACTGGTATTGGAGAACTGCATGGTGTGAGGAAAAAACCCACACATTAGAACTGATGTCAGAATCATAATTGTGTAGTTATATTTTATTTCCGTCTCAGATTCCACAGAGAATTTCAAATCAGTTTTTCCAACTTCTGTTCCATGTGGCCACTACCCCATTACCTCTGAAGCAGATGAGACCACAATGAACTTGACCTTCCACTTTTGCTTCTACTGCCCTTCACTAGCCTATTCCAAACTGCTGGCCAGAAGCAGGCTTCTAGCCCCTCCAAGGTAAGGCTCCCTAGTCCTAGAAACTGAAAAAACAACCCTCTCATCTAGCTTATCACTGGGAACAGTAAAAGGAGTACATATTTTAAAACATATCAGCTTACTATAACAGGAAGCACATATACTTTGAAATCATAAAGACCTGATATTTCCTCATCTTTTAGAAGCTATATACACTGGCCAAGTTTTATGACCTGAATTAAACCACCAATTAAACCACCATTAAAAGATGATCCTATGGGGTTTGTGATTAATAAGATTAATTATAGAAAGTACTCAGCATGTGTTTGCCAAATGGTAATACTCTTTAACATAACCATTACTGTTATTAACAATAACAAATGTTTACTCTAATGCATTACATTTGGCATTTGCTTATAAATTATCTTACTTGGGTTTTCTATTTCCAGCACTATGGAGAAGATAACCTGAAAATCTACTTACTACATAACACCTTGAAAAGCTGGATAACAAACACTTCATGTCATATAATAAACATAAGCAGAGTTGAGATTTTAAGAAAGAAAAAGAGATCCCCAGGAGTGAAAAACTGAAGAGGAAACTACCTCTCATAGCTGATGTTGGTCTGGGCAATTACAGGGCTTGCTTTATTTCGCCACTGGAGGTGGGAGATGAGGTGTTGGGCTCTGGGAAGGACAACGGAACTCGAATTCCCTTCTAAAAAGCTGGGATCTTGGAAGAATCATATTGTCAGTTCAAAAAAAAGGGGGAGTGCCTGGGTGTCTCAGTTGGTTAAGCATTCAACTTCAGCTCTGCTCATGATCTCACGGTTCATGGTTTGTGCCCCATGTCCGGCTCTGTGCTGACAGCTCAGAGTCTAGAGCCTGCTTCAGATTCTGTCTCTCTCTGCCCCTCCCCTGCTCGCACTCTCTCTCTCAAAAATAAATAAACATTTAAAAAAATTAAAAAAAAAAAAACGGACTCAAAAATACAGAGACAATGGAAACTTAGCTTAAAAAAGAAAGTTTCCTGAAGAATTTGAAACCTTGGCCTATGTGAAGTCTGAACTTACTCTATTTGTGTGGAGTTTATTCTTCCTATGTGGCCTTAGAATCTGCAGCAGAGAAATTAACTTAAAACATAGTTCCAGGCTTAGAAACAAAGACACTCCTCCCTTTTTCCCTCGGGAGGAATACTAATTATTTCACTTAATTTTCACAACTGTCCTATGGAGTAAGTAATATTATCTCAGTTTATAAAAGAAATTTAAGTTAAGGGAGATTAAGCAAGGTTAAGCTAGGTTAAAGTCACCTAGCTATTATCTAACAGAGCTGGGATCTGAATCTTGTTGTCGTTCATTCAAAAAAAAATTTTTTTTTAATGTTTATTTATTTTTGAGAGAGACAGAGACAGAATGTGAGTGGGTTAGGGGCAGAGAGAGAGGGAGACACAGAATCCAAAGCAGACTCCAGGCTCTGAGCTGACAGCACAGAGCCCAACGCAGGGCTTGAACTCACGAGCTGTAAGATCATGACCTGAGCCGAAGTCAGACGCTCAACCAAATGAGCCACCTAGACGCCCCTGGTTGTTGTTCATTCAATCAAAATACATTTACCAAGTTCTATACTACGTGCCAAGCAGAAACAAGGTCCACTTCCTTCCCAATATATCACACAGCCTAATCTTTTTTGAGCAAATCAATAGATAAATGCAACTGTTTTCTTCTTTCTCAAGTTTAGCAATTCAGTGAGAATGAATGCAGCCAGAATCACAGGAAACCCACAGGATTCCCCTGGGCTCTGTCTGCCAAAGTGGTTCAGTCCTCTCTGCCAAAGGGACTTGGGTTGCTGAGACACTAAACTGGGAAGAAAAAGAGCAACTACTGCTCGGTAGGTCCTGGTTTTGGCATTAATTTCTTAGAGTAAACACACAACAATTTTAGTATATCGTAAATATTTTCAAACAGAAATTTCAAACTATTTACTATTAATGTTAAGTAGGGACAATAAGGCTGTTGTGATAAACATAAACATATGAAATTGAAAGTAATAACAGCTATAGTTATATCAGGCTCAACATCCAACATATTTGAATGTTTTTTTGAGTTGCCTCGCATTAAGAAAATTCTGATTTACAGACACAAGTAGCTACGACTATTTGTGTTTTTTAAAAAATTAACATGCATTCTTAGAAGCTTAACACACTGATCATCTTATTTGTATACATACTTTATAAAAATAGTTCTAAATATTTTTAATAAATCAAATCACATTACTTGAGGAATTTCTGAAGCACCTTCCTAGTGTTTTTACAGAGCAAAGTATGGAACAATTAGACAAAGGACACTTAGAGAACCCTCAAGTTTCTGTCTAGGAAGTTAGGATACACAGTAAAGTGCGAAGTTATAAGAAGGAACCAATACATTCCAAAATTCACTGCCAATGACTCTCTTCTGGGACAAAACTCTCTACTCCCTCTTTCACTTCCAATCCTGCCATGAAGACCATTATTAATCTACTTTTTGAGTGTCATTTCCCACTTTTCCCCTTTTCTTTTTTTTAATAAAGATTTTATTTCTTTTTTTAAGTAATCTCCTTCCCAGTGTGGGGCTCTAACTCATGACTCTCAGACCAAGAGTTGCATGTTCTTTTGACTGAGCCAGCCAGGCGCTCCCCCATGTTTCCCCTTTCCTGCTCTTTTCTCCAACTAATCTCAAGTAATGACTGTATGTAATCTGACCATACCTTCTTATTTCCCCATGTGTTTATTCATATTGTTACCTTCACCTTGGATCTATAATCACTGTATTCTTGAAGGCCCATGCTATGCTAAGCACCATCCTGGGCAATCTAAATACATTTTCTTATTTATTTCTATTACCATATGTTTTACCCATCTTTATTTATTTGTAAATAATAACATTTTTAAGTGCTTACTTTATGCCAGATATTATATGCTCAGTGCCTTACACTAGTTCATTTAATCCTTATGACAGCCCTAAATCAAAATAGTATCATACTGACACAAAAGTACACACATAGATCAATGGAATAGAATAGACAGTCCAGAAATAAACTCATGTTTATATGGTTAATTAATCTATGACAACGGAGGTAAGAATATACAATGGAGAAAAGACAGTCTCTTTAATAAATGTAGCTGGGAAAACTGGACAGCTACATGCAAAGGAATAAAAGTGGACCACTTTCTTAAGCCATACACAGAAATAAACTCAAAACAGATTAAAGACCTAAATGTGAGACAGGAAACCATAAAATTCTTAAAAGAAAACATCTCTCTGACACTGGCCATTGCAACATTTTTCTAGGTATGTCTCTTAAGGCAAGGGAAACAAAAGCAAAAATAAATTACTGGGACTACATCAAAACACAAAGCTTTTGCATAGTAAACCATCAACAAAATGGAAAGGCAATCTACCGACTGGAAGAAAATACTTGCAAATGATATACCCAAGAAGGGGTTAATATCCAAACTATATACAGAACTTACATAACCCAACACCAAAAAACCCCCAAATAATCCAATTAAAAATGGGCAAGGGATCTGCATAGACGTTTTTCCAAAGAAGACATATAAATGGCCAAGAGACACATGAAAAGATGCTCAGCATCACTCATCATCAGGGAAATGCAAGTCAAAACCACAATGAGATATCACCTCATGCTAAAATCAAAAACACAAAAAAGAACAAGTGTTGGTGGAAAAAAAGACCCCTTGTGTACTGCTGATGAGAATGCAAACTGGTGCCATCACTATGGAAAACAGTACAGAGGTTCCTCAAAAAATTAAAAACAGAAATAACATATGATGCAATAATTCAACTACTGTGTATTTACCCAAAGAACACTAATTTGAAAAGATATATGCATCTGTATGTTTACTGGAGCATTTTTTTCCAATAGCCAAATTATAGAAGCAACCTAAATGTCCACTGACAGATGAATGGATAAAAAAGATGTGGGGCGTGTGTGTGTGTGTGTGTGTGTGTGTGTGAATGGAGTATCACTCAACCATAAAAAAGAAGATCTTGTCATTTGCAACAACACAGATGGACCTAGAGGGTATTACGCTAAAGTGAAGTAAGACAGAGAAAGACAAATACCCCATGGTTTCACTTATATGTGGAATCTAAAAAATAATTAAACAAACACAACACAAACAGACCTATAAATACAGAGAACAGACTAATGGTTATGGTTGCCAGAGGGGCGTTGGATGGGGGATGCAAAATGGGTGAAGGGGAGTGGGAGATACAGGTTCTAGATATAAAATGAATTAAGTCACAAGGATAAAAGGGACAGCATAGGGATAGTCAATGATAATGTAATAGTGTAGTATGGTGACAGATGGTAAGTACATCTGTGGTAAGCACAGCACAACAGATAGACTTGTCCAATCAGTATGTTGCATACCTGAAACTGAAGTAATACTGTGTGTCAACTATACTTCAATTAAAAAAAACAAACACCTAGAATAAAGAGTAAGTGTGAGGAACAAAAAAAAAAAAAAAAAAAAAAAAAAGAAAGGAAGGAAGGCAGAAGGTAATATTATAATGGGAATACAAAGGCTCTGGAAGGTTAAAAAAATTTGCCTAAGGCCAAGTATGGGAGAGAATGATTCCAGGAAGAGTGCTCTCTGAGCTCAGAGCGGAGTTCTTAAAGAACAAGGTGATGCTATCAGGGGACAATGGCAGTCCAGACAGAGGGACAACATACACAAAGACTGAAGTAGGAAACAGCTTGGTATGCAGTTCAGGAAAAAGATCAGCTTTCAGGATCAGCAGACCTGGGCTCAAATATCTATTTTTGGTTTTGTTTTATGGCCTCTTACTGTGACTATGGCTTTCTCAACTGTCAAATGGTGATAAGAAGCTGTACCATGAAAAACTGGTTTAAAATTAAACATGATATGTGAAACTGTGCATCACAGGGCTAGGTCCATGGTAGGTATTCAATAAATGTTACCTCCCTTCCTTTCCCCTAGATGACAATTCAACAATCCTTAGTTGTAAGAATGTCATTTCCATCTCCACTGAACCCCAGACATATCTCTCTTCTACAAGTTCCCAAGCTTTACCAGGGCTTTTGGAGGCACAGTATACCAAAAGTCATTCAGCAAGTTATTTGGTAATGCCCTTAACCACCGTTTTTCAAAATGAGAACTATTTTCACACCACTTACCTGTGTAGGCCATGTTCTTAGGGTTGCCATAAGGAGCCCCAGGCTGCACGGGGCTATAAACAGGGTTCATTGTGGAAGACTGAGGATCCTATACAGAAACAAAGAAAATAGCACTGATTATTGATTGTTCATTTTCCCTGACATCAGTTTCCCTTCTATAATCTTCAACTTATACTCACAGAGAACAACATGGTATAGCAGAAAGAAGCAAAAAGCCATTTGTTTGTACTTGGCCCTATGCTATACACTTTTCTCCTTATACAAATGAAGATACTGAGAAGCAGAGAGGTGATACAACTTGCCTAATGTCAACCCAGACCTTTTGGCTTTTAGTTCAGAACCAGACCCACTATCCCACAGATGACTCTGCCACTGGTATACTGTGTGGCATTGGCCAAGTCACTTCCCCTCTCCAGACTCTAACATCGTGATGTCAATCAATTAGTTTAGATTCTCTGAGGTCTTTTCCAATGCTAAGGATGCCAGTCCGGGAGTTGGGAAAGGATGCACTTCTACTGTTCATCAGGGGAGTGTAAGAGCCAAACAACAAATACACAGACTATTAGGAAGAGCAGCAAGTGTCTCACCAACCCTTTGCACCTGCAGAGGACAAGATACCAGTTACTAACAGATTTGGGAAAAATGGAAATTTATCATCACTGAGAATTTTAATGCAAAACACAGTCAAGATCTCTTTCAAAATTTGTTCAACAGAAAGAAACCTGGAAATTTGTGTGCAGTAAGTATCACCTGCACAAGTGCTCTGTTAATTACCTTAATGAAGCACATTCTCCATTCTGATTAATGGAAAAATCTGTCATTAAACTCTGTTTTACAGCCCATTTGTCCTATCTTGTTTAGAGAACCATCTCTGACACATAGGCCAGTACATGTTTGAAAAACTTGTCTCTACAAATATATTACTTACACTTCATAAAAATCAAACAATTCTCTCCTAACTAGGCTCACATGATGGATGGGCAATTTTTTAGGTCATTAACTTCTCTTATAGCACCTCAGGACAGGAAACAAGTCAAATGTCAAGACAGGCAGTCAACAACTGGCTTGATGACAATTGCTCTGAGATTAATTAAGTCTCTCCAGGCTTCTGGAATGAGAGGTGGAGTAAAGATGGGTTCCCAAGGAGAGGAAGGCAGGGTGGTCAAACAGGCAAAAAGGAAAATGCTACTGGTTAATTCCAGAGGCTAGAACTTCCTGAAAGGTAGCCAATGGGCAGCCCTGGCATATGACCCCAAGGCAACAGGCTAGATTAAACTACTACCAGTAAATGAACTGAAAACTTGAGGATGAAGGTTACAGGATATATACATATTTCGGCACAATTTAAGGAGAAAATACCCCTTGCATCCAGAGTTATCTAAGAATATGGCCAGGTTAACATTCTCTCTCTAAATATAACCACTCTCCTTAACAGATACTGGGAGAATTAAAAAAGATCTCAGAATGTCAAAATATACCACCAACCGTCAGGTGGTCACACATGTAAATGATGATGGTGATGATGTGATGGCAGCAACAACACAGAAGACAACTTGTACACTTTTCCTGCCTTAGGTCTCTCGTCTACCCAACTAGTTCTTTGCTAAATAATGTGGCGTAAGCAAGACTGTTAAAGTGCTAAGCAGCACAACTGGCCCTGTAAACCTCTAGTCACGCTCCTAATAAGAAGGTAATCCATGTTGCTGATTGGGCAAGGTATGAAAATGTTTTTCATAACCAAAGAAACTCAAAAACTTTGGAAATGGTTTCCTCCTGCTCCAAAATGAGGGCCTCAGCCTCAAAAGGATATCTTGACTGGGGAGCACTCCACAACAGCATTGATTCCAAGCCCTACTGATGACTGACAGAAATGAGATATTCCATGGGTTCAAAATTTGGATTAAGAATGTGACAGCCACTTCTGGGGAAGCTGCTTGCAGGAAGAGACGGTCCCTGGCTTTCAAGGGTAAGTCAACCCTTTACGAGAGAATCCACATACTCTTAATAGTTTCAGGGACAGACTAAACATGAGTAGGAAGATCACAAGCTCTATGATCAGACAGATTTAGGTTCAAATCCTAGCACTGCCACCTACCAAATGTGGGACCACAGGCCACTAACCTTTCTGAGCTTCAGTTTCCTCTAGCCTCAAAATGGAAAATATTACATACTTTATAAAGGTGTTGTAAGGTTTTCTTAAAACAGATTTATTGAGGTATAATTTACATATAGTAAAACTTACCCCTGTGGGGTATATAGTTCTATGACCCCTGAAAATGTGCAGTCATACAAACACCACCACAAGTAAAATATAAAGCATTTTCATCACCCCAAAAAGTTCTCTCATCTTTGTATTCAATACCCTCCCACTGATTCCCAGCCTGTGACAACCACTGATCTGTTTTCTGTTGCTCTATATATACACACGTAACAACTTTTACTTTATAGATGAAATAAGTGAAGCTGAAAAAAGGTAATGAACAGCCCAAGGTCACAAAGCAAGTTAAGGGCAGGGTCAAGACTAGCACCCCAAATGGATCAAAGACCTAAATGAAAGAGCTGAAATACAAAACTCATACAAGAAGGAAGAAAATATAGGCATAAACCTTTGTAACCTTGGATTGGCAATGGTTTCTTAAATATACCAAGAGTACAAACAACCAAAGGAAACAAAAATACACTGGATTAATCAAAACTAAAAACTTTTGTGCTTTAAAGACACCATTAAGAAAGTGAAAGACAACCCAGAGAAGGAGAGAAATTTGCTGACCATATACAGTTGACCCTTGAACAATGCAGGGGTTAGGGGTGCCAAACCCCTGTGCAGTCCAAAATCTGTATGTAACTTTGACTCTCCCAAAACTTAACTACTAAGAACCTACTGCTGACTGGAGAATATAAACATTCGAATAACACGTATTTTGTCTATGTATTACATACTGTATTTTTGTAATAAAGCTAGAAAAAGAAAATGTTATTAAGGAAATCATAAGGAAAATACATTTACAGTATTATTGTACGGTAAAAAAAAATCCACGCGTAAGTGGACCCACACAGTTCAAACCCATGTTGTTCAAGGGTCAACTGTATAGGATAGCGGATTAGGGTTTTTTTAAGGTGTTGTTGTTGTTGTTGTTGTTTTAATTCTGAGAGAGCAAGAGCACAAGTGGGGAAGGCGCAGAGAGAAAGGGGGACAGAGGAAATTCCAAGCAGGCTCTGCACAGACAGTGCAGAGATCGACATGGGGCTAGAACCCATGAACTCTGAGATCATGACCTGAGGTAACATCAAGAATCAGATGCTTAACTGAGTCACCCAAGTGCCCCGGGTATTGTATTTGTATATAAATATAAATATCTGTATTTAAAAAATATAAAGAACTCTTATCTTGGGGTGCCTGGGTGGCTCAGTCAGTTAAGTGTCCGACTTCCACTCAGGTCATGATCTTCCGGTTCATGAGTTTGAGCCCTGCATTGGGCTCTGTGCTGACAGTCCATATCCTGGAGCCTGTTTTGAATTCTGTCTCCCTCTCTCTCTCTGCCCCTCCCCCAGTCGCTGTCTTTCTCAAAAATAAATAAACATTAAAAAAATTTTTTTGGGAAAAAAAACAACTCTTATCTTTACTCAATAATAAAAAGGCCAATAACTCAATTAAAAAATGGGCAAAGGATCTGAACACACATTTCTTCAAAGAAGTTATATAAATGATATAATGAAATACTACTTCTATACACTAAATGGCTAAAATAAAAAGATAACAAAAAGTGTTGACAAGTGTGTGAAGAAAATGGAACCCTCATACAAAGCTGGTGGGAATGTAAAATGACACAGTCACTTTAGAAATAAATCTGATAGTTCCTCAAATAATTAAACAGAGTTACGATATAATCCAGCAATGCCACTCCTAGGTATATAACACAGAGAAATGAAAACACATGTCCACATGAATGTTCACAGCAGCATTATTCATGATAGTCAAAAGATGGAAACAGGGGTGGCTTAGTCAGTGAAGCATGCAACTTTTTTTTTTTTTTTTTTTACATTTATTTATTGTTGAGAGACGGAGAGACAGAGCACAAGTGGGGAGGGGCAGAGACAGAAGGAAACAGAATCCGAAGCAGGCTCCAGGCTCTGAGCTGTCAGCACAGAACCTGACGTGGGGCTCGAACTCACAAACTGTGAGATCATGACCTAAGCCGAAGTTGGACCCTCGACCAACTGAGCCATCCAGATGCCCCGAAGCATGTAACTCTTCATTTCAGCTCAGGATGATCTCATGGTCAGTCAGGGATCAAGCTCTGCATGAAGCCTTCTTGGGAGTCTCTCTCTGCCCCTCCCCCACCTCACTCTCTCTCTCTCTCTCTCTCAAAACAAAAACAAAAGAGGGAAACAAATGTTCAACTGGTGAATGGATAAATGGAATGTGATACATCCATACAATGAAATATTTGGCAATAAAAAGAAATGGAGTATTGATACATGATACAACATAAATGAATCTTGAAAACATTACATTAAGTGAAAGAAACCAGTCACAAAAGGTCACATATTACATGATTCCATTTATATGAAATTTCCAGAATAGGCAAACCTATACAGACAAAGGTAGATTAATGGTTGCCTAGATTAGTTAATGACACATGAAACCTAGTAACTTCCAAATCCACATTTTCTCACAATAATTATTATAACATAACACTCAACCACACATCCACACCCACATACACCCTACTTTCGTAACATTTCTTCCTGATCTTAAGCAATTCAAACCCACCATACCCAAAAGTAAACTCAGAATCTTTTCCCAGCCCCCTTCTTTCATCCTGTATTGCCTGTCTCAGAGTTACTGACAATCCATCCACCTAGCACCTAAGACAAAAACCTGGAAGTTATCCTAAATGCCACCCACTCTTTCACACCTGATCATGAGCTCCCAAAAAACCCTACTGCCCCTGTTTTAAGTTTCATCATCTCTTGTCTAAACTACTACAACAGTGCCAAGAAGTCTATTTTTCCACAATCTAACCCAGTCTACCTCATCCTTGATATTCATTATTAAAACAAAGGTTGGATGGGTTACTCTCCTCAAAGGCTTTGGGAATAAAATCCAAATTCTTTCACATGGTGTACAATATTCTCTATGCTCTATGGGATAGGGCTTAGGAATCTATGCATTTATGTTTCCAAGGAGATTTTGAAGCCCAAATAGTTTGAAGACAATGCCTGTGACTCTCTTTCCCAAATGTCATTTGTCCCACATAAACTTGATAGAGGAACAACAAATATTCCTACCTACACTTGAGCTGGGAGAGGAGGAGAGACAAAATTTTCTAAAAAGTAAAATATGTTGTATATCAGATAGTGGTAAATGCAGTAGAGAAATCCACTGAGGGTAGACAAGGAGTGCTGGTGGGGGGAGGGGAGGTGCAATTTTTTAAATAGCTAGAGAAAGTGTCATTGAGTGACATCTAAGCAATGAATAAGTTGAAGAAGCAAGCCATACAGCTGAGAGGAAACTGTCCAAGTAGAGGAAACAGCAAATGCAAATGCCCTGAAGTGGAACTATGTCTGAGAAACACCATGGAGGCCACTTTAGCTAGAAAGCAGCGAATGAAAGGGAAAAGAGTAGACAGTGACATCAGACAGGTAATAAGGGCCAAATCATGCAGAGCCTTGTAGACCAGTATAAGGAATTTGTTTTTTATTTGAAATAAGAAGCCACTGGAGTATTTTGCGCAGAAGAGTGACATGATTTGACTTCATTTTAAGACTACTTTGGCTGCTGAGCTGAGATCAGATGGCAGGAAGGCAAATGGAAAAGAAGGGAAATTAGTCAGGATGCTATTTGAAATAATCCATATGAAGAATAATGGTGGCCTGAAATAGGGTGGTAGCAGTGGTGATAGTGGTGGTGGAAAGTAGTCATATTTTGAAGAACAGGCTGACAGCTATTACCAATGGATTGAATATGGAGTATGAGAAGGAGAAAGACATTAAGGATGACTCCAAAGCTAACTTGATAAATTGGAATAATAAAAATAACCACTTACTGGGATGAGAACTATGAAGAGAGCATGTTTGGGAGTGAAAACCAAATTTGGATTTGGACTTAAATTTGTGATACCTAAGAATACTACTATTGATTGATAGTACAATCTATCAATGATTGATAGTACATTACTACAATGATTGATACACAATGGGTATTGTGTAGGGATTAACCATTACCAATATTATAAATATTACCTCTATTACCGGCAGCTACTATTTACTGAACATCTACCAGGTGACAGGCACTGCGCTAGAGACTTACCTTATTAAGTCCCTATAAGTCTTAAGAGGTCACAGTGATCTTGCAATATAGGTATTATTTTCACTGTATTATAGATAAATAAACTTAAGTCTAGAGAAATAAAACAAACTATCCAAAGTCTCATTACTAAGAATTGAGAAAGGTCAGTTTCATAACCAGGTCTGTCTGATTCCAATGTCTAAGCTACTTCCACCATGCTAGATGAAGTTCCTAGTCTCCCAAACCCAGCACTCGATTCTCCTCTGGAATGGCAGGCCCTGAGCCCTTCCCTTTAACTCAGGATCCCTTGTGACCTTGACAGATTCCTCTCATGGAGGTAGTTCATATCTACCTGCTGGGTCCCAGCGGGGCACACACAGTCAGTTACAAGAGAATAAAAGCACTGCCTGCCTGACTTCTACAATCTCAGCTGCCATACACTCACTACCCATCCGACCTGATTTCACTTCTTTAGTAAGAAAAGTAAGTGCCCACTGTGCACATCCTTCCTAGCTATCTCTCCAGAGCCAAGTATGGAGTTGCCCCTGCTTCCTGGGGCTGAACCACAGCAAGTCTACATTTCTTGTGCCAGCGAACACAACTGTGTAATAGCTTCCTTCTCATCTTATTCAGAATAAAATCCAAAATCCTTTTAAAATTCTACAAGGCCTTCTATGATCTGACCTCACATGCCCACATCTCTGATTGCAACTCCTACTACTACTGCCTTGCTTTCTCCACTCCAATCACAATGACCTCCTTGTTCTCTGAACACAGCATGCATGCTTCCATCTCAGGATCTCTGCACTTGCTCTTCCCTCCACCCAGAATGCCCTTCCCCCAGATATCCAAATAGTATACTCCCTCACTTCAATCAGGTCTCATCTCTTACCAGAAATGACTTCTTTACCTTAACCCACCTACCTAAAATACTTCCTCCAAAGATGTTATTCTCTGTCCCATCATCCTGTTTTACCTTTCCTATTGATACCTATCACTACCTTATATATTTTCTTACCTATTTATTTTCTCCCCAACTAGAGTAAGTTCCATAACAATATGGATTCTGTTTGTCTTGTATCCCCAGCACCCAAAATATTACCCAGCACAGAATGGATACTAAATACATAGTAGTTGAATGAATAATGAACCATCCTTCATATTCTCCAAAAGACAACTCAGAAAAAAGCGTCAAAGTGCTTGCCACTTCTTGGCATATCCCAGTGAACTACTTGACTCCACATCTCCCCAGTATTTATTTCTATTGTCCACACTAGCCTCCATGGGTAGTTCACCTTTCTAATTGCAGAACAAGCAGTGGTGAGCCAGAATAACATGTGAGAGAGAAAACAGGTCCTAAAAACTTCCCTCCTGGTACAGCTAGCAGCTTTCATACCCAGACCATTCTGCAAGTGACCTGTTGCTGCTCCCCCAAAAAACACGTGAACTATTTCTTTCGAACCAACAGTAAAACCTATGAGCATAAAATGACAAGGCAAAAAAAAAAGCCCATGGATTCAGGATGAATACTTCCAAGTATTCATGCACAACAGGTTGCAGCATTAAAAATTAAAAATTAAAAATTAGTGTTGTAGCTTGCAAACTACTTTAAAATTTTCAAAGAATTTTACCATTTACAAAGTGTTTTACATTTATGAAAATTTTAACTACCATTTCACTTGATACTTTGAGGTAAGCATTGCAAATTAACTTCATTTGACAGATAAAGGAATGAAAGCTCAAATGTTTATTGCACTTTGGATGGGTACTGTACAGAGAAGAGAACGATGGTGTCTGCCCAAAGAAGGTTATGGTCTAGCTGGGGAATTTTTAAAGTTCAATAAAAATAAAGATGCCAAAAATAATACAAGGAGACAGAAATTCTGGAATGCTTAAATTGCTCAGCAAACCTTCTCCCTAAAAAGCAACAAAACTGGATAAAATTGTCAAAAACAACCAATTCAGGCCTCTAAAAATTAACCAAAGGCATACATACATCAAATTGAGAAAGGATTATTCAGGAAAAATTATTGAACCATACTAAGAACGTGAGAATCTGTGGCATTTTAGCCTAGAGCTGCCCTTATCTCCCAACCCCCAGCTTCCTGGGAGTAATTCCGTCAGAGCAGGCCAGGCCAGGCCAAGAGGATGACTGGAGCCAGAGTGGGCTGATTTAATCTGAAGCTGAGCATAGAAAATCAGCTCTAGACACTGCCCAGCATCACAATAGGGTGACAATCTGGGAAACAATAGTAAACAATCCAGGAAGGCCACTACTGGAGCTAGACTAAGGTAGGGCAGGCAACAGTATTAGGTAGGGCAGGCAACAGAGCAGATAAACCAGAAATTTAAAAGGGCATACTAGGGAACCAAACAGCCATAATGGGTCTTGGTAAAACCTACTATGGGATCCCTGGTGGTAAAACTTCACAGTTGCTAAGGAGAAACTGGAGAGGGTCCTAGCTATCTACTGACTCTATGTGAATGTAAGGCCTTGAACACACTGAAACTAAAGGCTGATGCAGAATTGTAAGTTGTCTGAAATTTGAATGCATTCCCCAAATGACAAACAGATCCTATAGCAAAGAGTATAAAATTTCCTGGCCTAGGGGTTAAGCCAATCATTGACCACTAATCTACACTGACCCAGGGATGACTTTTAAGAAGCCAAGTTTAAAAATTAAAACAATAGTTTTAAAAGTGTGACCAGAATAAACTACATTCATGTTAAATAAATAACTAAATAGTCATGTTTAAAAAAAAGACATCAGTAGTCACACACTGCAGAAGAGATAGTCACTATAGAATAGTCTAAGCAAGTTACTAAATAAACAAAAACACTCAGCAACAATATCCCCCAACCTCCAAGGGGGAAGAATCTGAATCAAGAGTTGCTACAATATATTATCTAGAACATGTAGTTTTCAACCAAAAAAAAAAAAAAAAAAAAAAAGAATCATGCAAAGAAACAGTGAAGTGTGCCCCTTTACTAAGGAAAAATAAAAGACCATAGATACTGACTCAAGGGAGCCCAGATATTGGAATCAGCAGATAAATATTTTAAAACAGCTATTATAAATTAATAAAAGGAAACCATATTTAAAGAATTAAATGAAAGTATGATCATAATAACTCATCAAATAGAGAATATCAACATATAGAAATTATAAAAATAAAAGAACCAAATGGAAACTGTATTCTGAAATAAAATATTCAAGGATTCAACAACAAATCTGAGCTGACAGAGAAAAAAATCATCAAATCCAAAGACAGATCAATATAGATTATACAATCTGAAAAACAAAAATAAAAATAAACCGAGTGAGTGACCTGTGGGAAATATCAATCAAACCAACATGTAAGTAATGGGAGTTCCAGAAAGAGGAAAGAAAAAAAATGAGCAGAAAATATTTGAAGACATAATGGCTAAAAGCTTCCCAAATTTGATTTTAAAAACAAATAGGGGTGCCTGGGTGGCTCAGTGGTTGAGGGTCCAACTCGATTTCGGCTCAGGTCATGATTTCAGCTCAGGGTCAAGTCCTGTTTCTGGCTCCACACTGGGCATGGAGCCTGCCTGAAATTTTCTCTCTCTCTTCCTCTGCTCCTCTGCCCTGCTCTGCTCATGCTCTCTCTCTCTCCCTCTCAAATTAAAAAAACAAGAAAGAAAACATTAAACTACACATGTAAGATAGATAATGAACTCCAAGTTGGCTAAACACAAAAAATATCCATACCTGTGTACATCACAGTAAAAACTGCAGAAAGCCAAAGAGAAATTTTTGAAAGTGGCAAGTGAAAACAATCTGTCAGATAAAAGGGAACAAGATTAACAGCTCACTTCTCATCAGAAATAATGGAGGCTAGAGGCAGTGGAATGATATATAAAATGTGCTAAAACAAAAAAAGTAAACATATTAATCAAGATTTATAACCCCTTTGGAACCACAGAAGAGCCTGAAAAGCCAAAGCAATCCTGAGAAATAACAAAGCTGGAGGTATCACAATTCCAGATTTCAAGATATACTATAAAGCTGTAGTAATCAAAACAAGTATGGTATTGGCACAAAAAACAGATACACAGATCAATGGAACAGAATAAAGACCCCAGAAATAAACCCACATTTCATGGTCAATTAATCTATGATAAAGGAGACAAGAATATACAATGGCTAAAAGACAGTCTTTTCAATAAATGGTGCTGGAAAGACTGGACAGCTACATATAAGAGAATGAAACTGGACCACTTCTGAACACCATACACAAAAATAAACTCAAAACAATAAAGACGTAAATGTGAGACTTAAAACCATAAAAATCCTAGAGAACACAGTTATCTCTCTAATATCAGCCATAGCAACATTTTTCTAGATATGTTTCCTAAGGCAAGGGAAACAAAAGCAAAAATAAACTATTGGGACTACATCAAAATAAAAAGCTTTTGCACAGTGAAGGAAACCATCAACAAATGAAAAGACAACACACTGAATGGGAGAAGATAGTTGCAAATGATGTATCTGATCAGGATCTGATACCCAAAATATATAAAGAACTTATACAACTTGGGACACCTGGGTGGCTCACTGGGTTAAGCAACTGACTTCAGCTCAAGTCATGATATCACAGTTCATCAGTTTGGGCCCCACATCAGGTTCTGTGCTGACAGGTCAGCGCCTGGAGCCTGTTTCAGATTCTGTGTCCCCCTCTCTGTCTCTGCCCCTCCCCCACTTGTGCCCTGTCTCTCTCTCTCTCTCAAAAATAAACATTAAAGGGGCGCCTGGGTGGCGCAGTCGGTTAAGCATCCGACTTCAGCCAGGTCACGATCTCGCGGTCCTTGAGTTCGAGCCCCGCGTCGGGCTCTGGGCTGATGGCTCAGAGCCTGGAGCCTGTTTCTGATTCTGTGTCTCCCTCTCTCTCTGCCCCTCCCCCGTTCATGCTCTGTCTCTCTCTGTCCCAAAAATAAATAAACGTTGAAAAAAAATTAAAAAAAAACATTAAAAATTTTTTTAAAAAGAACTTATACAACACCAAAAAAGCAAAAAAAAAAAAAAAAATTACAAACAAACAAACAACAATCTGATTAAAAAATGGGAAGAGGACCTGAACAGACATTTTCCAAAGACATAAAGATGGCCAACAGATACATGAAAAGCTCAGTATCAGTCACTGACAGGGAAATGCAAATCAAAACCACAATGAGATACCATCTCATGCCTGTATGAATGGCTAAAATCAGGAATACAAGAAACAACAAATGTTGGTAAGCATGTGGAGAAAAAGGAACACCCATGCACTGCTGGTGGTAATGCAAATTGATACAGTCACTGTGGAAAACAGTATGGAGGTTCCTCAAAAAATTAAAGATATATGATCCAATAATTCCACTATTGGGTATTTACCCAAGAAAAATGAAAACACTAATTCAAAAAGATATATGCACCCCTATGTTTATTGTAGCATTATTTACAATAGCCAAGACATGAAAACAACCTAAATGTCCATAAATAGACAAATGGATAAAGAAAACATATATATACACACACACACATACAATGGAATACTACCCAGCCATAAAAAAGGATGAGATCATGCCATTTGATACAACATGGATGGACCTAGAGGGTATTATGCTAAGTGAAATAAGGCAGACTGAGAAAGACAAATATCATTATGATTCCATTCATAAATGGAATCTATAAAAAATAAATAAAACAGAAAGCAGAATCAGGACTATAAACAAAAAACAAACTGATAGTTGCCAGAGGGGAGGGTGTTGGAAGGGCTGGGCAAAAGGGTGTGGAGAGGAGAGGGAGATACAGGCCTCCAGTTATAGAATGAGTGAGTCATGGGAATATAAAGCAGAGCGTGAGGAATACAGTCAGTGACAATGTAATAGCATTATAATGGGACAGATGATAGCTATACTTGGGTGAACATAGTATAATGTATAAACTTATCAAACCACTAAGTTGTATACTTAAAATATCTAACACTGTGTCAACTTTACTCAAAAAATAAAATAAAAATAAAAAATAGAGGCAGCTGGGTGGCTAAGTGGGTTAAGCATCCATCTTCAGCTCAGGTCATGATTTAGCAGTTCGTGGGTTTGAACTCCACATTGGGCTCTGTGCTGACAGCTCAGAGCCTGGAGCCTGCTTCAGATTCTGTGTCTCCCTCTCTCTCTGTTCCTCCCCCGCTTGCACTCTCCCTCTCTCTCTCTCTCAAAAATAAACATTAAAAAAATAAATTAAAAATTAAATATCCTCCTTAAAAAAAGATTTATAACCCCAGCAAAACTATATTCAAAACTGAAGGCAAAAATAAAGGCATTCACATATAATGACTGAGATAATTCACTGGCAGCAACCTGCCTTTCTAAAAATACTAAAGATGGCACAAAAACAGACACTCAGATCAATGGAACAGAATAGAGAACCCAGAAATGGACCCACAGACGTATGGCCAACTAATCTTTGACAAAGCAGGAAAGAATATCCAATGGAATAAAGACCGTCTCTTCAGCACATGGTGCTGGGAAAACTGGATAGCGACATGCAGAAAAATGAACCTGGACCACTTTCTCACACCATACACAAAAAGAAACTCAAAATGGATGAAACACCTAAATGTAAGATAGGAAGCCATCAAAATCCTCTAGGAGAAAGCAGGCAAAAAACTCTTTGCTCTTGGCCGCAGCAAATTCTTCCTCAACACGTCTCCAGAGGCAAGGGAAACAAAAGCAAAATGAATTATTGGGACCTCATCAAAACAAAAAGCTTCTGCACAGCGAAGGAAACAATCAGCAAAACTAAAAGGCAACCAACAGAATGGGAGAAGATATCTGCAAATGACATATCAGATAAAGGGTTAGTATCCAAAATCTATGAAGAACTTATCAAACTCTATACCCAAAAAACAAATAATCCAGTGAAGAAATGGGCAAAAGATATGAATAGACACTTCTCCAAGAAGACATCCAGATGGCCAACTGACACATTAAAAATGCTCCACATCACTCATCATCAGGCAAATACAAATCAAAACCACAATGAGATACCACCTCACACCTGTCAGAATGGCTAACATGAGCAACTCAGGCAACAACAGATGTTGGCGAGGATGCAGAGAAAGACAATCTCTTTTGCACTGCTGGTGGAATGCAAACTGGTGCAGCCACTCTGGAAAACAGTATGGAGGTTCCTCAAAAAATTAGAAATAGAACTACCCTATGACCCAGCAATTACACTACTAGGTATTTACCCAAGGGATACAGGTATGCTGTTTCAAAGGGGCACATGCACCCCAATGTTTATAGCAGCACTATCAACAATAGCCAAAGTATGGAAAGAGCCCAAATGTCCACTGATGGATGAATGGATAAAGAAGATGTGGGGTGTGTGTGTGTGTGTGTGTGTGTGTGTGTGTGTATAATGGAGTATTACTCGGCAATCAAAAAGAATGAAATCTTGCCATTTGCAGCTACGTGGATGGAACTAGAGGGTATTAAGCTATGTGAAATTAGTCAGAGAAAGACAAATATATGACTTCACTCACATGAGGGTTTTAAGACACAAAACAGATGAACACAAGGGAAGGGAAGCAAAAATAATATAAAAACAGGGAGGGGGACAAAACAGAAGAGACTCTTGGGGCGCCTGGGTGGCTTGGTCGGTTAAGCGTCCGACTTTGGCTCAGGTCATGATCTCACGGTCCCTGAGTTTGAGCCCTGCGTCGGGCTCTGGGCAGATGGCTTAGAGCCTGGAGCCTGTTTCAGATTCTGTGTCTCCCTCTCTCTCTGCCCCTCCCCCGTTCATGCTCTGTCTCTCTCTGTCTCAAAAATAAATAAACATTAAAAAAAATTTAAAAAAAAAAGAGTCTTAAATATGGAGAACAAACAAAGGATTACTGGAGGGGTTGTGGGAGCAGGAATGGGCTAAATGGGTAAGGAGCATTAAGGAATCTACTCTTGAAATCACTATTGTACTAAATGCTAACTAACTTGGATGTAAATTTAAAAAATAAAATAAAAAATAAATTAAAACAAACAAACAAATAAATAAATAAAAATACTAAAGAAATACTGAGGCTATCAGGCTGAAAGGAAACGGTACTAGAGAGTAATTCAAATCCACGTGAAAAAATAAAGAACACCTGTAGAGGTGATTATGTAGGTAAAGAGTATAAATATTTTTCTCTTATATACTGTCTTTTAAATTTATGAAAACAATAACTCCAAAACTGTATTATTGGGCATATTATATATAAAGATTTGACTTATATAAAAACAAGTAAAGGAGAGGGGGGAATGGAATTATATTGAGACAAAGTTTCTATATTTTACTGAAATTCATTTAGTTTGTATCTGAGTAGATTATATGTGAAGCAGACTGTAATAAATACAATAATTTGTAATAAATTAAGATATACATTTAATTCCCAAAACAACAAAGAAAATATCAGCAAGAAAAAGGAAAAAACCAATGATACATATCACAACATGAATTAACCTTGAAAATATCATGCAATAAAAGCAGATGGAGCAAAAGACCACATACTATATGATTCTATTTATATGAAATGTTCAGAAAAGGCAAATTTATAGAGGCAGACAGATCTTTGGTTACCTGGGATTTGGAGTAGGAATGGGGATTGATAGCACATGGGAGCAAGAGATCTCTATAGGGTAATAAAAATGGTCTAAAACTGGATTTTAGGGGCGCCTGGGTGGCGCAGTCGGTTAAGCGGCCGACTTCAGCCAGGTCACGATCTCGCGGTCCGTGAGTTCGAGCCCCGCGTCAGGCTCTGGGCTGATGGCTCGGAGCCTGGAGCCTGTTTCCGATTCTGTGTCTCCCTCTCTCTCTGCCCCTCCCCCATTCATGCTCTGTCTCTCTCTGTCCCAAAAATAAATAAATGTTGAAAAAAAAAAATTTAAAACTGGATTTTAGCGATAGTTGCACAATTCCGTAAATTTACTAAAATCACTGAATTGTATACTTACGGGTGAATATTATCATATATAAGTTATATCTCAATAAAGTGGTTTAAAAATACAAAAAGAAATAGTTCCAGATTTTTTATAAGCTAAAAGTATTCTCATTTAGTTCAACACCTTCATTTTATACACATGAAGATACCTCCTGTGCCAGGCTCTGTGCAAAGTGTTACAGAGATAACAGGACACAATTTCTATTCCTGAGGTATGTATAAGAAAGAAACAGACATAGAAACTGACAACTAAAAGCAATACAATACTGTTATTATACTGAGTGCTTAGAATTTATAACTAACTAAAGGATGGTAGTCAGGGAAAGAACGCTATAACCACCACTAGGTGGCAAAACACTCAGTTAAAGGATTCTAATTCCTAGTGCCTCCTGTAGTTAGGTGTGGCTACGAAATTAGTTTTGCTCAATGAGACACAATTCAAATATCGTTAGCCTTCTATTAAAGGCTACTTAAAGGGAACAGTGTTATCTGGAGGCCCAGCTTTCTCCACTTACTCCTTCCTGCTATCTAGAATTAGGACACAATGGATTGGAATTCATCAGCCTTCTCTTCCATGATGTAACCTTGAGAATAGAAGTCTCAAATCAAGGATGGTAGAAGGAGCCTGTGTCCTTGATGATTTCATGGAACAATCAGGTCAGGCCTGGACGGTCTACCTCTGAACGTCTTTTACATGAGAGAATAAAACCTTATATTTCCAACCCACTGTTATTTTAGACTGTTGTAGCTGAACCTGGTTCTATTTGAGGGAGAGATGTTGAAGATTTAAAAAACTGTCATTCGATCTGTTTTGAATGATGATGGGAATTCTACAGAAGGCAAAGGAAAGGGCATTCATGAAACTAAGTCATGAGCGAGCAAGGCAGGATGTCAAGCAGCTCTGAACAACTGGAGCACAGAATCTAAGTGAAAACATGATAGGGATATTATCACCCTATACTCATTTCTCAGTTGTGTCTACACAGTTCTTATGAAGAATCTCAGAAGGCCAGATAGGGCATGACTACAGGCCATTTTATGATCCCAGAGCTCTCTGAACTTCTGTTATAAATACTCGTTGCAGCTGTAATTTGCTTGTGCAACTCTTTTCTTCCTGCTACATTTGAAGCACCATGAGATTAAGGGACCATATGTTTTATCCACTCCTAAATTTCTAGAAAAGGGCCTGGTATAAAGCAGGGTGCTCAGTAAACATTTGTTGATTAGGCAAGATGAATGAATTAATGGGTAAATAAAAATAAACCTTTATTGGAATTCAACAGTTTCATATCACATTAACTTCTTCTGAGCAAACAAATTTAAGAAAAGTCCATTTCAGTGGGTTTTTCCCCTTAATTTTATCAGTATGATGATACACAAGGAAGGCCAGTTTTTATAATAGATGTCTGCTTCTTTATACGTCTGCCAAATGTAATCAAACTGCCCATTAGATTTCCACATTTTACAGCTCTGTATATATCATTTCATCTTAGAAAACGTTTCAATTTAAAGGTGAAAATGGAGGGGAACTCTGATTTCTAGGATCTGCTAAGAGGATCTCAATATCAAAAAGGTTTCCACTGTTAACAGAAAGCTCTTTTCATGTAAAACTTCAACAACCACCTCTTGTGCCTGCCTGCCTGTAAATGATATGCTCATCTGCAAAATGTCACATTCTAACCACCAGAGCATTCAGTCCACCGAAACAGCTTTAAGAAAATGGCTTTTCTTTTTTAATATAAGTGATGAATCATAGGAATCTACCCCCAAAACCAAGAGCACACTGTATACACTGTATGTTAGTCAACTTGACAATAAATTATATTAAAAAAAAAAAAGAAAATGGCTTTTTTGCTAATCAAAAACACAACAAAATTGTCTCTCCAGTCACATGTTTGCAAATAATACAAGATTTCTTCTCAGGGTTTTTTTTTCTAAGGGCAAACAAATTTCAGAGGGAAACTCCCTTAATATACAATCCAAGTATCCATTAAACCTCGCAAGTAGTTGGGACTTACATTGTCATTTCTCTGCCCTTAAAAGAACTAACCTTTTAATGGGGAAACACCTGCATATAAAAATTACTATAATAAAAGTGCTATACTAAAAGTGTTTAAACAGAGCAAGGATGTCATTCTGCTTTGCAGAAGAATTAAGAAAACCTTTCACAGTGTAGCAGTTTTACAGCTTAAAAGGATGGTGCAAGAGTTAACAATTACTAAGAATCAGAGAAGTTAAATAATTTGTTCAAGATCCCATAGATAGCTAGTGGCAAGCCAAGGACTAAAACCTGGGTCTTTAGATCCCAAGTCTAGTCTTTTCTATGACATCATGCTATTTCCCAATCCAGAAGGGATACCTAAAATGGCTGTAATCTTAAAATAGCCTTTTCCTGCCTTCACACTTTATAATCCAGCAGGTATTATCTTTTTTGAGTTCCCCTGAACACGCCATACTTTCCTGCCTCTGAGTCTTTCCAACACTGCTGTTCGCTGTGCCTGACTGAAATACCATCCTTCATCATTCAGGGGTTCTCCCTGATCTACCCTATCTCTTAATCTGGATAATTCCTCCTCTTCTCTTCAGGGCTCAATTAGATGTCACTTTCACTGGGAAGCTTCTGTAGTATTTATCACACTCTTGACATAATTATATCACACTCCCAACTCCTGCCAAGTCCATGAAAGCAGAGATGTGTCTTGTCAGACTTTTATTCATAATACCTAGCACAAAGTCAGGAACACAGTGTGTGCCTGGGAACTATTCACTGAACAAACTGATTGCATACCACAGTTTCACAACCGCATAATACAATGATCTTAAATTATCACATACTTCTGAAGCAAAGTTGTAATTTGCTAGAAATGGATTGCTATAGGCAGACTTGCTATATAACATCCCAAGCTATAGGAAATAGTCAACACGCATTTCTAGAGAAGCTATAAATCAGAGCCTCTCTTTAATGGTTACTGACAAGAGGCTAGATTTGCAATGCAAATATATAAGCCAGATTTTATCTTCTTAGAAGAGGCCTGTAATATAATATAAAAGTACCAGTGCTACTTTTCAAAAGTACAACTGCCATATTACCTATGACATCCAGCTGCAGAGAGCTAGCTGGAAGAGGCCTATGGTCATGGCATCCAAATACCTTTATTTATTTATTTTTTTGAAGGAAAACAAAAACAAAAACTGAGGCACAGAGAAAGGAAGGGACTACCCCAGAAATACATGGCAACTTAGGGTCATGGATTGGGTCCTTAACAAAACCCAGGTCTCCAACTTTACACTGGAGGCTTTCTACCATCTCTCCTTGATATCATTCTCTGCATGGACAGATGAATAGATGATTAGATGGGAAGACAGACAAATGAACAAGATAGCTATATGAAAACACAGTCCCAATAAAGCCCCTCTTCCCCCTTTTGCTGGTAATAAGTCTTACGTGGCATTTTAGATTGATCTGTCATGAGACACAGGATACTAAGGAAATCTAAAGAAATAAAGGTATTCATTGAAGTACCTATTCAGTCAAAGTGTTCTACCAGAATATGTTAGTTCTCTGAAGCAAACCCACAAAGCCTACTAGACTGGCAATTCTCAACAGCAAGTTTATAGCACACAAAGTTATGATCCTTCCTAGGGAAGCAACATGTGCAAAGTGCTACCTAGAAACTTCATATAATAGTTAAGAACATAGGTTTTTAAGTCATAGCACATGTGAGGCCTCGTATGCCACACTTAATTTCAGTTTCCTCTTCTGTAGAGTGGAAATACTAGTGTTAACTATATCCTAGGATTGTTGGGAGGACTAAATAAGACAATACATGTTTTGCCAGAGTACAAACACGTAACAAATGTTGATTTTTATCATTATTGCATCTGGGGAAACATCCTCATCACATATGATTTTCAATGCCTTGGACCCACAATTTCTATAGGGACAGGACTGTTAGACTTTAGACTGTTCTCTTCCTGGGTCTGAGGTTTTAGAAGGGTAATTAGCCTCAAAAGGTTAAGAGGAGTATTAATTTCACCTTGAGGCCATCTGTTCCAGGAATGCAATTATCTCATCTATAACACGGAAATTGAGCCCTACCATATAATCTAAAGAAATGCTATGAAGATAAATAGGGAGTGACAAAAAATTAAATTAATAAAGTGACATATTTGTGTTTTAGAATGACATTTCATGAGAAGTTGGAGGATGAACTGGCAGAAAAGAAATAAGAACTAAAAAGGAAGAGTGGAAATACAAAAGAAGGAAAGAACACAGAAATTATTTTAGAGTCATAACTGATATGTTTTAGAAACTCTATACAGGGCTCAATGAGGAGAAAGTAAGGAGTTTCTAGGTAAGCAGTGAAATATGGCATTCATTTTTGAACAAGCAGAGGCAAAGATGTCCAGTGAACAACTGGAAATCAGTATGATCTGAGATGACGACTGCTGTGAACTAACTACCCACCAACCATTAGTTCATTTGCTTAGAGGTCAGTAGTAGTCCAACAAGGGTATAAAGGCAGTAAGGAATGAAGGAACATGGAGGAAGAGTAACAGGACAGCAAGCAGAACATGCTGTCAGATGTAATTCAGAGCCAAGTAGGGCTCCCAGAAAGCATGTCTTTAGAACCTTCTCAGCTGTTAAAGGAGCAAGCCTGCTTGGCTCCCAGTATGCTTGCTTGCTTTCTTCCTTTAGTCAACAAACCTTCACTGGGTGTTTATGTTATACTAGGCCCAGTACCAGCATTAAGGATATAGAGATGAAGGGCGCCTGGGTGGCTCAGTCGGTTAAGTGTCCAACTTCGGCTCGGGTCGTGATCTTGCGGTTCATGGGTTTGAGCCCCGCATCAGGCTCTGTGCTGACAGCTCAGAGCCTGGAGCCTGCTTTAGATTCTGTGTCTCCCTCTCTCTCTCTCTGCCCCACCTCCACTCATGCTCTGTGTCTCTCAAAAATACACTAAAATGTTTCAGACAATTAAAAAAAAAAAGGATACAGAGATGAGTATAAGTTATGATACATGCCCTTAAGGACCCTGGAGCTAGCAGACAAGGGAAACATATCAAGAGTCAAATAAGGACACCCACACGCTTTGGTAGGGACAAACACAGGGATATAAAGAGCCTAAGTCCATGCACTCTTTTCTCCAGGATGTCTTCCCTAAATATTATTATTAGCTAGTATTTGTGGAATGCTTCCTATGAGCCAGGCATTTTTCTTAGAGCTTTACATATATTAACTCTTTTAATTTTCACAACCACTCTATGAAGTAGGTACTATTATTCCCTTTTTACCATTGGGGAAACTGAACAGCCTGGCCTAAGATGAACTCTCTCCTCTGAGCTCCCATAATCCTCACAAAGCATTTTATATCTTCACATAGTGCTTTGTATCATTAGCTTTTTAAAAATACTCCTTGAAGATAAAGCCATAATTTATGTCTTTATTTTTCAAAGAGCCCAGCACAGGACCAAGTATCTACAAGTATTCAGTATTTGCTGAACATCAAAATGACTGTCCATTGTCCAAGTTTTACATCAGATCCTAAAAAGAGCAATCATTTCTTATTCATTCATCAAGTCCATTAATAATTATTCAGTCTGAGCCAATCGCTGGTGCCAGGTATAAGCTAAATAGAAATAAACCAGACAAAGAGCTTACCATCAAGTTTACTGTGGCAACCACTAATGTCAGCCATTGTTTAAAATGAGCTCTATTTTCTTCAGACATTAGAGCCAGAGATACATGTGTGTCTTCTGAGAATAAACTATCAGTTGAAAGAATAGATGAGCGAATGACAGACACTGTGAATCTTGGACCAGACCTTGCTGTGGCCACCAGGAAGCTCAGAGTTGAATTTGCTACCAAATCTTAGCAAAAAAAAAAACAAAAAACAAAAAACAAACAAAAAAAACCTCCTGGTACTAAATTTATCTTGGCTTCATTTATTCTGTTTTCCTTATTTTTCCCCTTCATTGTGAGTCTCTTTATTTACTTTTGATCCTATTATGTTATGATATTTGAAAAACTAATTCCCTTCAGGGGGAAAAAAAAAGATGAGCATATAGAATTTAACTGGTCAAACTACAGATGGTATGATCAGTCTCCCAGGTCCAAATCTCTGCTGAAGAACTGGATACAAACCAGGCAGTGCGTGCAAGTCAGGAGTGCAGATCTCAACTGTTCTGCCTCTGTGCTCTAATAAAGGGAGGAGGTCTCTGCTGAAGGAAGTATATTGCTTCAGGAAAAGCCCCCACTTATAAGTTTTAAACTCCCTCATTTATGGCTAGGAAGGTTCTGAAACTAGACCATGTTGAACTAGACACTCCCTCTGACTTAACAGGAGCAAGTCTCTTAGAATCAATTTCCTTATCTATTCCTATCTACCTACTTCTCAAGGCTGTTCTGAATGAGGTATGAAAACATTTAACTGTACAGTAGTACACAAATGTAAGGTATTAGGGAGAAGGGGGTTCATTATTTGTAATTCAATATGAGAATGGGGTACCTAGGTGGTTCAGTTGGTTAAGCATCTGACTCTTGATTTTGGCTCAGGTTGTGATCCCAGGGTTGAGGGACTGAGCCCTGAGTTGGGTTCCACACTGAGCGTGGAGCCTGCTTAAGATTCTCTCTCTCTTTTTCCTCTGCCTCCATCCCCACCTTGCACTCTTTATTTCTAAAATAAGTAAAATAAAATAAAAAAATAAAATAAAATAAAATAAAATAAAATAAAATAAAATAAAATAAAATAA
>NW_024412411.1:3157982-3197022 GCF_014898765.1 Herpailurus yagouaroundi
AAAATAAAATAAAATAAAATAAAATAAAATAAAATAAAATAAAATAATAAAATAAAATAAAATAGAATAAAATGTGAGAATGGTCAACTCGTTTAGGCAAGCAATCTTGTAGGCACTGGACACTCAAAACACTGGAGGATTTTTTGTGGTGGTAAAATATGTATCACAAAATTTACCAATTTAACCATTTGTAAGTGTATAGTTCTGAGGCATAAAGTACATTCACACTATTGTGCAACTATCACCACCATCCATCTCCAGAATTTTTTCATCTTCCCTAACTGAAACTCTGTACCTATTAAAGACTAACTCTCCCCATTCTCTCCTCCCCCAACAACCACCATTCCACTTTCTATCTCTATGAATTTAATTATTCTAAGAACCTTGTATAAGAGGAATTACACATGTCCCTTATGACTGACTTATTTCACTTAGCATAACATTGCCAAGGTTTATCTGTTGTAACATGAAGACATTGATTTTTAAAACGTTCCAGACTTCCTGTTTTAGATAAAGATGATCACAAACTAGAAGTCTGTCCACCACTTATTAGCTTTTCAAGATAAAATCAAAAGCTCACTGCAGGATTTTTTTTTCCCCCTCAAGTGCCACTGGGATTTCCAAATTGATTTGTAATCTGGAACAACTATTTCTGAATAGATCCCTCAGATGAAGCAACCTGAAAATAAATTCCAGCATGTTCATTAGGAAGCAAAATGACCCTCAGTAAAAAAGACAAAGTGGTATCAATGTTTGAATATATAAATTAATGCTTCGAACAAGATCCAATCTACTTTGGCACTGCCAAGCATATTTTCTTGCAGGAGAATAATGTGCATCTGTCTGCTTTTTGTACACCTATAAATGTTTCTTATTCCAAAGCAGTATGTTTTTAATATTTGCAAATAAATTTATATTATCCACATGGATTATTATTTTGAATGTTTATTTATTTTGAGGGGTGGTAGGGTGGTTCAGTAAGTTAGGCATCCGATTTTGGCTCAGGTCATGATCTCATGGATCCACTTATGTCTTAAAGGTTATGGTTCCTAGCAAATGGTTTTTCTCCCCAATACCATTCTTGCCATAATTCTTGGTAATTTCAGTAACTATATAAATAATGGCTACAGAATACTGCCCTCCCAGTTACTTGACCTCCTCTTCTTTGTTGATCTTGAATTCCACTCTACCTCAGCCTCTCATTCCATGGTTTTACCTTGTCATTACCAATAACTGTCAATTTTCTATAACCTAATTCCAAACATCTCATTCTCCAGTCACTATCTCCTATCTTTCCAGTTTACTCACTATAGTTACCCCAATTCTAACAACCCTTCAGCCTATCAGGACATTTAATCTACTGATCCTACCTACATTTAATTTCTATCACATTCCTCACATCCTTACTTCCTTCCTAATCCTGGCTAGTTTAAATTCCTTGGTCAATTTTTATAATCACTCCCTTGGCCCTCTATCTTAACACAAGTTTGATTAAACCATAGCTCTGGTTAAATGCAATTCACCATCTACTCTCTGCCTACATTGGCACAGGTCTTGGGAGAAAAAAATATACACAACTATGTCCACCAAATTTAAACTTTAAACTTATGATCACTATTTTCATGTAGGCTCTAAATGCAACCCAATCATTCTGTATTTGCCAAGACAATTTACTTTTCCTACACTATTTCATGCTTTCTCTGCTGCTAACCTCACTAGTTATTTTATCACCTAGTGATTTTGCTTATCTGTCTAAATAAAATCAATCACAAAAGAGAATTGTCACATGCTCCCACCACATTTACCTACCTAAGTGCATCTGTGCACGTATACTCTGATTTCTCCCCTCTGACCATGGGTACCACTCCATATCCAACCCTCCAAAGACAGATAAACCAGATTCCATCCCCTCACCAAACAAATGACATTACTCTGGTTATTTCTCCTCTTTCTCCCACATTATCAGGTTTTTCCCTTTCTTCGGGATTATTCCTGTTAGCCTCCTGCTGCTTTTGTCTTATCTAAAAAAATAAATTAAAAAAAAAAATAACAAACCCCCCATTCTTTATTCCATTGAACATGCCAGTTATCAATTCATTTCTCTACTTCCCTTCACAACAAAGTTTCTAGAAAGAGCTATTTATATTTGCTTTCTCTTGTCTTTCGTCTCATTCTTTTAAACCCATGCCAATCAGATTTTTCATTCCCACCATACATACCACAACTGCTGTTCTTATCAAAGTCACCAATGACCTCCACCATGCTAAAACTAGTGATCAGTTTTCAGCTCTCACCTTCCTTGATATGTCAGCAGAATGTGACCCAGCTGATCACTTTCTCCCCTCTTTTAAGCACTTTCTTCACTTGGCTTCCAGACACTATACTCACTGAGTTTTGGTGGAGGTTTTTTGTTTTGTTTTGTTTTTCTGCATTATTCTGGCAGTTTTTTCTCAGTATCTAAACTTTGTGGTGACCTAGGCTCAAGTCTTGGGCCTCTTTTCTCTTTTCTATCTTCATGCATCCCCAAGGTCACTTCATCTAATATTGTGAATGTAAATACCATCTCTATTTTTATATTCACTCACCCTCTCCCCTGAAATCTGTTTCTCCTCAAGTCTTTTCCCAGTTCAGTTAATGGCAACTCCATCCTTTTTTTTTAAATTTTTTTAATGTTTATTTATTTTTGAGAGAGAAAGAGAATGAGAGAGCATGAGTGGGGGAGGGAAGAGAGACAGGGAGACACAGAATCTGAAACAGGCTCCAGGCTCTGAGCTGTCCACACAGAGCCCAACACAGGGCTCGAATGAACTCTCGAACCGTGAGATCATGACCTGAGCCAAAGTTGGAAGCTTAACCGACCTAGCCACCCAGGCGCCCAGTCAACTCCATCCTTTCAACTGCAAAGGTCAAAATTTTGGTGTCTCTCTTCACTTCTCTTTTTCTTATACCTCACAACTACTTCAACAGCAAATTTTTTTCAGCTCTACCTGAAAATCAAGTCTCACTACCCCCACTTCATTCATCTTAATCTAAACCACCAACATCTCTCACCAGGATTGATGCAACTGCCTAACTGGTCTCTCTGCTTTAGGATCTATCCTTTCTTCCCTCTATTCTCAACAGAGTAGTCAGAATGAGTCTATGAAAACATATGAATAACTTGTATCAGGTAACTCTTCCGTCAATGACTTCCCATCTTACTCTGTGGAGAAGCTAAGTCTTTCCTAGGATCTAGAAGACCCAACAAGGTCTACTCCCATTACAACCTTCCAACCTCTTCTATTATTCTCCCCTTTGATCACTTCACTTCAGCCACCCTGTCCTCGTGCCATTCCTTGAAACATACCAGGTCTGGCTTTGGAGCCTTGGCACTTGCTGTTCTCTGCCTGGAATGTTCTTCCTCCAACTCATTCTCTCACCTTCTTCAAATCTTAATCGAAAGTTACCTTCTCAAGTGAGGCATTCCTTGGCTCTTTATTTAAAAGTTCAGTGGTACCTGGGTGGCTCAGTTGGTTAAGCATCTGACTTCAGCACAGGTCATGATCTCACAGTTTGTGAGTTTGAGCCCCACATCAGGCTCTGTGCTGACAGCTCAGAGCCTGGACCTTGCTTCCGATTCTGTGTCTCCCTCTCTCTCTGCCCCTCCCTCACTCACGCTCTGTCTCTCTCTCAAAAATAAATAAACTTAAAAAAAAATTTTTTTTTAAGTTTAAACCTTCACCCCCAACACTATAGTTCTCCCTCCTTTGCTTTATTTTTTCCTCTTCCCCACTTGTCTACCATACTTAATATTTTACTTTTTATCTTGTTGGTTATTTGTCTTCCCCACAAAAATATAAGCTCCATTATGATAAATATTTGCATCTATTTTTGTTCACTGTTGTACCCCTAATCCCTAGAACAGTGCCCAGAACATGGCAGTTAATTTGAGAGACTCTCCTTGTTCTGTGACTCAGATGAAGCACAGATTAGGGATAACAAAAGCTTCCATTAGTCACTACCTACTGTGTGTCAGATGCTAACTCCAGTTGACCTGACTATTATCACATTTATTCCTTGTAATAATCTTGAGCTTTCAGGAACCAGCTGTTAATAAAGAAAACACACACACACACACACACACACACTCCCAAAAACAAAAAGGAGATATGATAAGACACTGCTTATGGTAATACTGTTCTAGTGGGAAGCAGCTCTATGAATGGTCATCTATGGCAGAAGCCTTCATGTTTAAATTTTTTTTTTAAACGTTTATTTATTTTTGAGACAGGGAGAGACAGAGCATGAACAGGGGAGGGCCAGAGAGAGGGAGACACAGAATATGAAGCAGGCTCCAGGCTCTGAGCTGTCAGCACAGAGCCCGATGCAGGGCTAGAACTCACGGACCGCAAGATCATGACCTGAGCCGAAGTTGGCCGCCTAACCGACTGAGCCACCCAGGCGCCCCGAAGCCTTCATGTTTATATAGCACTTATAATCATGGGATGCTCTTATTACATAGCTTCTATCTCACATTCTTACATGATACAATTCTTCCCACTAGATTGAGAGTTCCTGGGAAATTGTCCTTTCACTTCTGCAACCTCAGAATCCAGCAAGCACAAAGTAGACTCCCGCAAATGTTTATCAAATTGAACTGAATAATTATGTGAGGCATTTATTCTCTCATTTTTATTAACAAAACTAATCTTTCAGCAACATTATGTAACATGTTCAAGGATGAATACACTTTAAGTGAAGACCAGGGATTTGAACTCAAGTTCCCTATTCTTTCTCCTATGCAACGCTGCTGTTATACAAAAATGATAACTTACTGAACACTGACTCTCTGATCTCATATCGTATGTGAGATGCAGATCCTTCACCCTAGCTGTACTCTGAGAAAAGACATCATAGGACCTTCACAAGGCAAGTCAAGTTCCCAAACTGAACCCCATAAAACCTGACAAGTCTCACATTCAAGCACTTTTCCCCAATTCTTTTCCTTCCCCACCCCCTTTGTTCACTTCCTTTATTCCTTTGTGTTCATACCTGCCTGCCAAGTTAGCATGTAAAGTACTTGGAGGCCAAAGGCTATATCTTACTCTTCCTTCTATTTCTCTAGCACAGGATTTGGCACACATTAAGTACTTTGTGAATATTTGTTAAATTACAAATGCTAAAAGCCAAAAAAAAAATTCAAAGATCCATTTTTTACTTTCCAAAGCATTTCTGCAATCATCTAATAACTCAATGGGGAATCAGAGGTGGGATTAGTCTCTACTTACAAAGTTGCCCAGACTCTACCTTGACTCCTCACACTCTAAACCCAGTGTTCTTTCCTTCATGTAACAACAGGTTTACTATCCTTCTTAGAGCCAAGAAGATGGTTGAGGCAAGAAAGAAGGATCAAATTGACAAAAAAAAACAAAACAACAACAACAACAAAAACCTGTTACACATTTGGGGTGCCTGGGTGGCTCAGCTGGTTAAACCTCTGACTGTTGGTTTTGGCTCAGGTCATGATCTCCCGGTTCATGGGATCTAGCCCTACGTGGGGCTCTGCGCTGACAGTGTGGAGCCTACTTGGGATTCTCTCTGTGCCCCTCCTGCACATGAATGCGTGCGCACACGCACGCACTCTCTCTCTCTCAAAATAAATAAACTTAAAAAAAAAAAAAACCTGTTACATGTTTAAATTTATCACTTAATATAAACACCACATCTTGAATAAATAAGCAAGTGTGACATCCATATCAGAGCCAAGAGACTCAGTTTAAAATAAGCCCACATCTAATGACTCTCTACTCAGGGCTATTTGTTACGAAAATCACTTGGAAGAGGTACAGATGACCAAAGAATAAGATCTATTGTTTGCCCTATGGAGGTCATAGTGTAGTTGCAAAACTGAGACTCAAACCCTCAGCTTAAAATCCTCATAGCAGACAAAATGAGAGAAGCTAATTGAACTCCTGGTTCCAAATACTAAAAACTAGAGGAGCTTTACATGTAACCTGTACACCTATACAACTACTGCAAGAGTTTGGACAAGGGAGGAAGGGATTTCTATGTGTGTATGTGTTTTAGGTTTGCGCGCGCGCGCACGTGTGTGTGTGTGTGTGTGTGTGTGTCTGTGTGTGTGTTTAAGGAGTAACATGATTTACCATGAAAACTGTGGCAAAGTTTGAGAAGGGAATGGGCCTGGAGACTATGGGGATGGGAGAAGGAAGAACACCAGAAGACAGGACCAAAGGCTCAAACCCCCTCTCCTACTTGAAACTTCACAGATCCTTCCAGCAGGAACTAATCGCTGTGCTCTGTTCAAACACACCAGGTGATAGTCCCATTCTAGACCTGCTTCAAGTTAGACCTGATTATTCATGTGAGTGCTTCCCTCCTGGGCTATGAGCTTTGTGAAAGCAGAGGCTATCTTGCTAACCTATGGAGTTCCCCACTGGCTGATACAGAGCTGAGCACACCATTAATTAATGGAAAGCGACCAAAGAATGTATAGCTTAGTAGGACCTCAAAGATCATTTAATTCAAGCCCTTCATTTTCCAACAGAGAAAACAGAGACCAAGTGACTTCCTCAAAGTCACAAGGCAAATCAGTAACAGATCCAGGACTGGACCGCAGGTTTCTAAGACTCCCCAAACCAGAAGAATGGCAGTGAGGCTGCTTTTCCACCTGAAGCACAAGAGACCTCCTCTGCTTACTGTGTAGTTCAAAGACTACTGGGCCGTTGCAGTGGGAGGTCCAAGACTCTGAATCAGGAACTGCTGCATTCCAGACAGTTGAGACTCTGAGTATCAGGCCAAGTCCTTTGTCTCAGGACAGTAAGGCTCAGAAAAACCAGGCAAAACCATCCTTGTTTGATGCAAAGGCCCCAGGAAGCCCTAGGCTACAGGCCTTGGCACAAGATCAGGAAGAGTTTGGTTGTGATGAAGCTGAAGAAATGGGGAAGAAATTTAAGATAGGACCAATGGAGAGATTGCTGCCCAGCAGCACCAACACTGAGAAAGCACGACTGCTGAAAAGGAAAGATACTGTATTAGAACAAGCTAAAGGCTCAGAAAATGGAAGAGAGGGTAATTTCAGGACACAGTGAAGACTCCTCAGGGAAGCACCTGTCTAATTTGAGGCTTAATGATATAGACATAACAAAAAAATCAAACTGGAGACAGCATGTAATGCCAAGAATAACCCAATTGAGAATAATGTAGCTTGAATGAGCCAAGCTTCCTCACTCTCCATCACAGCTGCTGGCCCACTCACCACCATCCTCCATCAGAATTACTCAGGGTACTTATTTAAAACAGTTTTATAAATACATAATTTGATTTAAAACTTGGCAGAGAACTTGAATAGACATTTCTCCAAATGGCCAACACTCATACAAAAAGATGCTCAACATCACTAATTATCAAGGAAGTGCAAATCAAAACCACGATGAGCTACTACCTCACATCTGTTAGGATAGCCAGTATTAAAAAAAAAAAATTAAATTAAAAAAAAACAGAAAATAACAAGGGTTGGCAAAGATGCAGAGAAACTGGAACCCTTGTGCAATTTGTGGGAATGTAAAATGGTATAGCTGCTGTGGAAAACAGTATGGAAGTTCCTCAAAAAGTTAAAAATAGAATTATTATATGATCTAGCAATTCCACTTCTGGGCCTAAATCCAAAAGAACTAAGAACAGGATATTAAAGAGATATTTGCATAACTATGTTCACTGCAGCATTATTCATAACAGCCAAGAGGGAGAAGCAACCTAAATGTCCACTGACAGTGAATGAATAAAGAAAATATGGTGTATATTTGCAATATATTATTAAGTCTTTAAAAAGAAGAAAGGGGCGCCTGGGTGGCTCAGTCGGTCAAGCGTCTGACTTCGGCTCAAGTCATGATCTCACAGTCCGTGGGTTTAAGCCCCACATCGGGCCCTGTGCTGACAGCTCAGAGCCTGGAGTCTGCTTCTGATTCTGTGTCTCCCTCTCTCTCTGCCCCTCTCGCGCTCGTGCTCTGTCTCTCTCACTCTCAAAAATGAATAAATGTTTAAAAAAAATTTTTTTAAATAAATAAAAAATAAAAAGAAGAAAATCCTGGGGGTGCCTGGGTGGCTCAATCAGTTAAGTGTCCAACTCTTGATTTCAGCTCAGGTTATGATCTCACAGTTCATGGGCTGGAGCCCCCGCATCGGGCTCTACGATGACAGCATGGAGCCTGCTAGGGATTCCCTGTCTCTCTGACCCTCCCCTGCTTGAACTCACATTCTCTCTCTCAAAATAAATATTTAAAAACTAAAACAAAAATAAAATAATAAAAAGAAGAAAATCTTATCATATGCTACAACATGGGTAATCCTTGAGGATGTTATGCTAAGTAAAATAAGCCAGTCACAAAAAGACAAATACTGCATAATTCTACTTACATGAAATATCTTAAGTAGTCAAACTCTTAGAAAGTAGAATGGTAGTTGCCAGGGACTCTGTGGGATAGCAAGTTGTTGTTTATTGGGTATAATTTCAGCTGTGCAAAAGGAAAAGTACTAGAGATCTGTTGTACAAGGTACGTATAGTTAACACTACTGTACTACACTACACACTTAAAAATAGTTTAGACAGTGACGTTTATGTCATGTGTTATTTTACACATACACACACACACACACACACACACACACACACACAGATTTTTAGGTCCCACACCAAAACTACTAACTCAGACCACCTGAGAATCAGAATGCTAAACAAGCTTCCCCCAGGTATTTCTGATATATGGTCAAATTCAGAAACCTCTGGCTTAAAAATAAAGGTCAAACTTTATCTCAGCATTCAAGGCCCTCCATGAGCCCATCACTCTCCCTCTCTCCCTCTCTCTCTCTCTCTCCTTTCTCACTACTAGTTCCTCCACCTCCTCCTCCTTTTTGCTCTAGCCTGGATACCCAGGAGGTGCTAGAGAAGTGCTGTTCAAACTGAACTTTCTACAGGGATAAAAATGTTCTACATCTGCAGTGTCCAATATAGTAGCTATGAGCCACATGTGGCTACTGAGCACCTAAAATGTGGCTGTTGGCTACCATATTGAACCAGCACGGGACTAGGGCAACTGTTAGGACCTCAGAAGATAAAAGGGGCCACAGTAAATAAAATAGCTCCATTTAACTTTTTCTCGCACAAATATTATCAGCGCACATTCATTCATTTAACAAATAGTCACTGTTTACTATGTACCAAACTACTACTCTAGGTGCTAAGGAATCAGCACTGTCTTCAAGAAGCTTATGTTCTAATGAGGCGGTGTAGTACTGTGGTTAAAAGCAAGGACTGGAGCCAGAGATCTCAGGTTCAGATTATCACTCCACTGCTAACTAGTTATGTGTTCTCTGAAAATCACTTAATGTCCTCATGCCTCAATTTTTTAATCTATAAAATGGGAATAATAATACTACCACCTAACAGGATTTTTATAAGGATTAAATTAGTTAACATATGTTAAGTGCTAAGAACAGTGCCCAACATATAAGAACTAGCTGTTACTATTATTGCTGTATTTTGTTGTTATTATGAGTGGGGAGCAACAAGATTAACAAATAAAAAATATGAACAATTAGCAGTACAGCAGAAAAATAAAGCAGGATAAGGGAACAGGGAGTGTCAGGATAGGAATTACAATTGTTAAGAGGATAGTTAGGGAAGTCTTACTGAGAAGGTGATATCTGAGAAATGATCTGGAAGAGTAGGAAAATAAACAAGCCATTCAGTATCTCAGGAAGAATTTAATACCCCTGTGAGGTGCTTAGTATTACTAACACCACTTTATAGATGGGAGAACTGAGCTTAGACTAAGGAACCCATCCAAGGTCATATGGCTTATAAATGACTGAGCCTAGAATCAAATCCAGAACTGCTGGATTCTAATTCCTTCTCCACTACTGGACTCTGTTTGACCTCCATTCCTTTCTGCAGCGAAACAATACCAATGCATACTTTTCACATCAGTTTCCCCTTCTGGTACTGAGATTTACAGATTCATTCAGACTAGACAAGCTCTCTGAGTTAATGCATTGCTTGTGGGCACAGGTCATTAACCCACCCTGCCCACTTCACTTGCAGTCTCACCCACCGCTTCCCTAAGCAGCTCCACACCAGGAGCTCCCCATGTTAACTGCAGGCTGTGCATAGAAAACAGGCATTTATCAAGACCAACAAGCCTCAAACACCAGGAAGGAGAGGTAAATTATACATCAGAGATAAAGGCCACTGCTTCCAGCCAGGCCTTTGAGGGAAAAAACTCTGCTAGATGTGCCCTGTGGGAAAACTATGATCAAAAGTTAGGTTTAACCTATGGAACCTTTCTAATCTAAACTAGGTACACAAGATCTGTAGAACTGAGAAAAAACCAAACCTCCACATCCTCACTTTACTATAAAAAGTCAGTAATTCAAAATACTTTCAATATTTTCTCTGTATGTTCTACCCATACTCAGGAAATCTGTGGAAACATTGGCAACTTATTACAGAAACTCATTAGTGCTGCCAGGAGCTGTGGATTCCAGTCCTTCTCTACAACTTATTAGAAGTCACTTCCCGGGGCGCCTGGGTGGCGCAGTCGGTTAAGCGTCCGACTTCAACCAGGTCACGATCTCGCGGTCCGTGGGTTCGAGCCCCGCGTCAGGCTCTGGGCTGATGGCTCGGAGTCTGGAGCCTGTTTCCGATTCTGTGTCTCCCTCTCTCTCTGCCCCTCGCCCATTCATGCTCTGTCTCTCTCTGTCCCAAAAATAAATAAATGTTGAAAAAAAAATTAAAAAAAAAAAAAAATAGAAGTCACTTCCCCTTTCTGTGCCCCAGTTCCCTCATCAGTTAGAAGTAGAGGCTAGACTAGACATTCTTTAAAGGTTCCACTTTTAGCACTTTATTGCACATTATGTCATAATGACACAGTACCTCTGTATCTTCACAATCAGACCCAAAATTCATTCATTCAATAAACATTTATGTAAGCAAGGCATAGAAAACACAAATATATTAAATGACCCCACTCACATATATAAGTACTTCAGAACTGTGTTCCTACTAAAAACAAAACTTGGCTCCAGAATTCTGTAGTTTTGTTTTTTTCTAATCACACTTAACTAGGGTTGTGGAATTTTTATTATCATATGCTATATTAACAACCCTTCCCAAAATAACGACAACAACAACAACAAAATTCTCCCTATTAAATCATAGCTCACACTTCTTAAAAAAATTTTTTTAATGTTTTTATTTATTTTTGAGACAGAGACAGAGCATGAGCAGGGGAGGGAGACACAGAATCTGAAGCAGGCTCTGAGCTGTCAGCACAGAGGCCGACGCGGGGCTTGAACTCACAGACTGTGAGATCATGACCTGAGTTGAAGTCGGACACCCAACCGACTGAGCCACCCAGGTGCCCCTTGTAGCTCACACTTCTATTCCTCTCCTTTAAATCACTCATAGCCTGAACTCATTAGGGGTTTTCCCTCTACTTACTAACTAGTGGGAGCACTACTGCTTCTGAATGTATCTTTTCCTTGCAACAAACCATTAGTTCCTTAAGAACAGACCCAACATCTTATTTTTCTTAGCATCCCCAGTAAGACCTTTTTATAATTTATTTATAATCCAGAGCAAGACTAATCCAAAAGAATGTGAAACGGTTCATCTTATTATGATATAAAAATAAGACAGTTTAAAGTGAAAATGAATAAAAACCAGCTGGGACACACATTCCAAACCAATCAAAATTCAGGTCCTATGGCACAAAAACAGACACATAGACCAATGGAATAGAATAGAAACCCCAGAACTAGACCCACAAACGTATAGCCAACTAATCTTTGACAGAGTAGGAAAGAACATCCAATGGAAAAAGGACAGTCTCTTTAACAAATGGTGCTGGGAGAACTGGACAGCAACATGCAGAAGGTTGAAACTAGACCACTTTCTCACACCAATCACAAAAATAAACTCAAAATGGATAAAGGACCTGAATGTGAGACAGGAAACCATCAAAACCTTAGAGGAGAAAGCAGGAAAAGACCTCTCTGACCTCAGCCGTAGCAATCTCTTACTCGACACATCCCCAAAGGCAAGGGAATTAAAAGCAAAAGTGAATTACTGGGACCTTATGAAGATCAAAAGCTTCTGCACAGCAAAGGAAACAACCAACAAAACTAAAAGGCAACCAACGGAATGGGAAAAGATATTTGCAAATGACATATCGGACAAAGGGCTAGTATCCAAAATCTATAAAGAGCTCACCAAACTCCACACCCGAAAAGCAAATAACCCAGTGAAGAAATGGGCAGAAAACATGAATAGACACTTCTCTAAAGAAGACATCCGGATGGCCAACAGGCACATGAAAAGATGTTCAGCGTCGCTCCTTATCAGGGAAATACAAATCAAAACCACACTCAGGTATCACCTCACGCCAGTCAGAGTGGCCAAAATGAACAAATCAGGAGACTCTAGATGCTGGAGAGGATGTGGAGAAACGGGAACCCTCTTGCACTGTTGGTGGGAATGCAAATTGGTGCAGCCACTCTGGAAAGCAGTGTGGAGGTTCCTCAGAAAATTAAAAATAGACCTACCCTATGACCCAGCAATAGCACTGCTAGGAATTTATCCAAGGGACACAGGAGTACTGATGCATAGGGGCACTTGTACCCCAATGTTCATAGCAGCACTCTCAACAATAGCCAAATTATGGAAAGAGCCTAAATGTCCATCAACTGATGAATGGATAAAGAAATTGTGGTTTATATACACAATGGAATACTACGTGGCAATGAGAAAAAATGAAATATGGCCTTTTGTAGCAACGTGGATGGAACTGGAGAGTGGGAGAGAGCCAAAGCATAAGAGACTGTTGAGAACTGAGAACAAACTAAGGGTTGATGGGGGGTGGGAGGGAGGAGAGGGTGGGTGATGGGTATTGAGGAGGGCACCTTTTGGGATGAGCACTGGGTGTTGTATGGAAACCAATTTGACAATCAGGTCAAGCCAGGCACTACTGGCTGGATTCCAGTCTGAGCTCCATCACATATTAACTGTGTGATCTTGGGCATCTTGTTTATCTTCTTTGGGTCTTACTGTCTTCATCTGTTTCAAATTGTGATAACACCACTTTTACAGCTGATAGAAGAGTTGAGTGAAATGATACATGGAAAGTATTTATCACATTGTCAGGCACACAGTAAGTACTCAATAAAAAGTAAATACTCATAGTAGGCATTATCTCTAGGTTGTTTATAAAGGTATGTTATATAAAGGCAAAAAAAAAAAAAGGCTCTACACTTTAAGTGCCATGAAATGTTTGGAATGCCTTATTACAATTACTCATATCCAAAACTATGGAGCAAATTAACAAAAATGAGGAGAAAACAGGGGCACCTGGGTGGCTCAGTCGGTTAAGCGGCCGACTTCAGCTCAGGTCATGATCTAGCGGTCCGTGGGTTCGAGCCCCGCGTCGGGCTCTGTGCTGACCGCTCAGAGCCTGGAGCCTGTTTCGGATTCTGTGTCTCCCTCTCTCTCTGACCCTCCCCCATTCATGCTCTGTCTCTGTCTCAGAAATAAATAAACGTTAAAAAAAAAATAAAAATAAATAAATTCTTAAAAAAAAAAAATGAGGAGAAAACAAAAAATTGTCCAAGGGCAGTTGTCTTAAACCACATTTTGTATATATAGTTCCTTACAGTTCCCTCTTTTGCATTTTTGGCCTCTTTCCACAAATCTTTAACACTGCAGTAACGAAGAAGTGGAGTGTAAGCTACACACTTGCAACCAACAGAAAAGGTGAGGCCTAAGGTTTTTCCATCAAGGTGGGACAAAATTGCCACGTCTCCTCCTCCTGGCCCTGCAGGCTGCCTGAGCAGAAATTGATAATCTATAGATACCAGGAAGGCCAGTTTAAACTGAAGCAGCGGGTTCAATTTAAAATGTGATTTTTGTTGTTTTTTCCCAAATACTACTAAAATGCAGTGGTGTCTTTGGATCTATGACCTGCTCTGCAGGATGACACAAGGCAAAGCCAAAATATGAAGGCAGCAGAGGGCATAAAAGGACAGAATACAACAAAAACACTCAAAAAGCCAGCGTAGCATGATTATCAACATTTCATGTACATGTATTGATTAGACCAATATGTGTACAGTCACTATGGTACAATTATGTTTTAATGCATTATGATCTGTGTATAAGAAGAGTGCCAAAGAAAAGGCTGATCTGTGTTCCATATACAGAGTCCTAAAGTATCAGAACCAGAAAAATTGTTAGAGGTCTCCAGCTCAGCATCATTGTTACTGTGGATGCAGGAACTAAAGGAAAGAGGCTTATCCATGGCCATACAGGCAAGTCAAGGACTAGAGTTGGGATTAGAACCCAAGACTAGGCTGATTATGGACTTGATTATGTAGGAAGGGAATATATTAAAAACCTTGTCATTTGTAGAGAAATCTCCAGAGACAGTTTAAGAATCCTCATATTTACATATGTCACTATCCATAAGTGGGAGAGATTCCTTAGCTAAGTAAACCACTCTCATCTACCATTGCCTCATCAAATGCTTTTCAAATGCTCTTCTCAGGAAAATGGGAATTACAAATGTCATGGACCTCTGAGGCTGCTCCAGAATAGCCAAAGCTGCATACGGTAAGTTCATCCAAGTGAAATGTCTAAAATAAAACCCCAGAATAGTAAGGCAGAGTTCATTACCCAGTTGCTGTCCAAGGTTCCTACAACTCATCTTTGAAGAGGGAGCACATCTGCAGTGGTATCAATAGAAATAAAAATTAAATCCTCAAATCCAGAATTCTATGCTTTTTAAAAACTAGCCCCAACCTCCACTTTCCAGTACTCCCCTCCTCAAAAACACTCTAGGCAAATTAGCAAGATGCTTGGCTTTCCAACTTTGTTTAAAGAGGAAAAGAAGTATGTCCTCACTTCTCCACAAATCCTGTGCCTTCCCTGTGAGTTCAAATCCTAACCATCCTTCAGGCCCAACTCAAGACTCCCAACTCCAGGAGGCTTTCTTTAAAAAGTGCACATTAAAGTGATCTGCCCTACTCAAGGGGCTTTAGTGTCACTCAACCTAATTTGCTGAGCCAAATCTGGAGAACCCCTGAGTTAAGTGCCCCAGAGGACTGTCCCCAGGTGGGAGGCAGGGGAGAGAAAATGGTAGCCATTCCTACATTGTTTGTATAGTATCTATTGATTCAGGAAACAAATACAAAATTCTGAATAAAATGACTTGAAAACTGAAAATAAAATAAAAATAAAGTGATCTGTCCTCTTTGGCTCCACACCTTTTTCACCTTTTCCCCCCAATGTTTCTGGCTGCCTGAGTCCTACCTCCCCTCACTTAATCCAACCTGTGCTCTAGCCACATCAGTCTAGTTGCTTCTCTCCATGTACAGCCAACACTCACTGCCTCTGGAGCTTGGCTCTGTCTGGATCACTTTTCCCCTGTTAAAAGCATACCAATCCAGTAAAAGTTTACTAGAAAAAAGACTGCACAACTTGGACTCAGAATACCTGAGTTAGAACCCCAACTCCATTGACTCATAGCCAAGATTTCCATCCAGGCCTACCTATCTCTTTCTTTCTTTTTTTTTTTTTTTACTAATTTTTTTAACGTTTATTTGTATTTGAGAGAGAGACAGAGACAGAGCATTAGTGGTGGAGGGGCAGAGAGACGGAGACACAGAATCTGAAGCAGGCTCCAGGCTCTGAACTGCCAGCACAGAGCCTGACGTGGGGCTCACACTTACCAGCCGTGAGATCATGACTTGAGCTGAAGTCGGACACTTAACTGACTGAGCCACCCAGGTGCCCCTACCTATCTCTTTCTACTAGGCAATACATTCTCCATATGTAAAATCAGATAATAACAAATCTGAGCATATCTAATAACTTGGGCTCTCTGAAGGATATAAAGGTATAAAAGGCATGATCTCTGCCTTCTAAGAGCTTATGATTTTATATGAGCGAGAAAAAAGGAGGTAGCAGGGTCTAGTAGGCAGAAAAAGTGACCTGGAGTTAAGGCATCAGAGTCCTAGTCTCACCTATGGAACAAACTCTGTGGAATCTGGGTACTTTCCATTTATTGGGTCTCAGCTTACTTGCTCTGCAAAATGAGCAGGGGTTAACCAGGGTTTTTTAGGGTCCTCCCAGCTTGGATATTCTGTGAAAAATAACCACAGTACTAGCCCACTCATGAGGTGAGCCAAAGGGCAGTACAGATAATGCCTAATGTAATCAGAAACAAGCTGCTGAATTCAATGGAAGCTGCTTTGTGCCTGGTAGATCCAGTGGAATCTTTTGCAAAGGAGAAGTGGGAAAGTTGAAGCCAAATGATGAAAGTATCTGCTGCTAAGAGGTCATGGCTAATCACAGGAACACTTCTCATTCACAGGAAGCTCTGCACAAACTGTCCCAAGGTCCCTGCCCACACAAAGGAGCCTGGTTGCCCAGAGAAGAGGTACCAGTCAGAAGACTCTCAGGATAGACAATGGATAAAGTTAAATGGGACACAGCCCATCTTGCCCAAAGCTGAGGCATCTTGAACTTTCCCAGTCATCAAGTTTTTCCTTGCCAGACCAGGTAACAGGAGCAATAGAACAGCAGGGCTCCAGATGCTGAATTTTTCAAAATATGTACTGAATCTCAAGTCCTTTCAGCCAAAAACATAGTTTTGCTTTGCTTTGTAGGACTTATAAATTTCAAACAGCAGCAAAGTATTTTTGTAAGCACCAGAAATAGTAAAAAAGGTTTTATAATTGGTCAGATTCACGTTTAAGTCCCAAAAACTACTTACTATCTACATGACCCTGGGCAAGAAATTTAATGCCATTAAGTATTAGTTTCCTCATCCATAATGATATGACTAAGAATCTCCAACTCACAGAGCTGTCCTGAGAATTCAATGAGGTAAATGATAAAAACATTGCAGTCATTCAGTGTGAATTTCTCCTTCCTTCCTGCTCCCATATCATACTGTATTTACTTTTAGTATAACATCATTATTATCCTTATATATCTCTTTATATATATATACACACATATGCTGTGAGTATATATGTAGATGTATACGTATATTTGTATATTTACATACTGTTTACATATCTATCTCTGCCATGAGATTGTGAACAGCTTCAGAGCAGGGACAGTATTTTAATCCACATTTAACATCTCCTAAAACTGCCTGGCATATAGTAGAGGCCTCAGCAAATTGGATGAATGTGTCTATTATGTGTTCAGTCCTACGCTAGGTGCTATAAGGGGAACAAAACAATGATCACAATAATGTTAAACATAATAAGACATAACAGCAACAAACACATAGCATTTACTGTGTTTCAAACACAATTCTAAAGCCTTTAAATTAATTCTTTTCCTGCTCCTGTATCACACTTTCAACAACCTGATGATGTAGGTATTGTTTTCCCCACTTTGTGATGAGAAAACTGAGGCACAAGAAGGTTAAATAACTTGCCCAAGTCCAGAACAGGCAAATCCAAAGAGAAAGAAAGTAGTTTTTCGTTTGCCAGGGGCAATTAATGTATCAGTGGGCCTCTGCTACTTTAAAATGTTTTTATTTATTTTTGAGAGAGAGACAGAGACAGAGAGAGCACACATGAATGCAAACAGGGGAGGGGCAGAGAGAGAGAGAGGGAGACACAGAATCTGAAGCAGGCTCCAGGCTCCAAGCTGTCCAGCACAGAGCCTGACACAGGGCTCAGACCCACAGACCACTAGATCATGACCAGAACCACAATCCAACGCTCAACCAACTGAGCCACCTACGCGCCCCAAGGGCCTCTGCTACTTTAAAGAGTAAGAATGTCTGCATGGTAGGGGCACCTGGGTGGCTCAGTCAGTTAAGTGTCTGACTTTGACTCAGGTCATGATCTCAGTTTGTGAGTTCTAGCCCAACATCAGGCTCTGTGTGGTCAGGGAGGAGCCTGCTTTTGATTCTATCTCCCTCTCTCTTTGCCCCTCCCCCACTTGTACTCTCTTAAAAGTAGAACACATGGTAGAAAGCCCTTCATTCGTTCATCCAGAAATATTTATTAAATGCCTTTTTTTTTTTAATGTTTGTTTATTTTTGAGAGACAGAGAAAGAAAGAGCGTGAGCAGGGAAGGGGCAGAGAGAGAGAGGGAGACACAGAATCCGAAGCAGGCTTCAGGCTCCTAGCTGGCAGCACAGAACCCAACGTGGGGCTCGAACCCACAGACCGTGAGATCATGACCTGAGCCGAAGTCAGACGCTTAACTGACTGAGGCACCCAGGTGCCCCTTAAGTGCCTTCTATGTACTTGGCAATGGATAAAACAGACATGATTCCTGCCCCCACGGAGTTTATTGCCCAGTGGGGAAGACCAATATGAAACAAATAATTACAAGTATACTAATAAATTATTTTTTTAAAAATACAGATTGCCATGGGAACTCAGAAGACACAAGAGCATGTTGGCATAGAAAATTTAGATTGTAAGGCACCTTCAGGGTCACTGAGTCCACATACTTTTCTGTTTTAAGCAAGTGAATAGTAAACAGTCTATCGCCATCCCAGTCTCTGCACCGTCACCTCTCATGTAGGTAGTCTAGAATCCAGGTCACCTGATTACTACAGGGTATTGCTCTTTTTGCTATTTTAATTCATAGATTTGTAAATCCAACAGAAATAGATGTTATCTATTAACAGTTAAAGAACACTACTTAGGGAGGAAAAAGTCTGTATAGGTCATGATGGATTGTGCTTGCCCATTAATTCTCTGAGGGTGCACTTCTTCAGAAATAAGTATTTCTGTCCCTCAAAAAGATCAGGGAAAAACAACAATTCATAAGTATCTTAAATACTGCATAAGCCTGGTTTTGGTTCAGGGACACCAATAATTTTTTTGAAATACCTAATATGACTTGAGTGTTTTTGAACATGAAGGCAGATACTAATACTACAACATAAGATAGGAAGCATAAGCCATTCATGTTAAGGTCAGTTACAGAAGTAGAGATCAGGAATCATTCCTTTCAGCACAGCCCATAACTTAATAGTAAATGCCTACATGGTACCTGCTTGGCTCAGATGGTTAAGCCTCCAACTCCTGGTTTTGGCTCAGGTTATGATCTCACCATGCATGGGACAGACCCCCTGCATCAGGCTATGTGCTGACAGCATGGAGCCTGCTTGGGATTCTCTCTCCATCTCTCAGCCCCTCCTCCACTCACTTGCACTCTCTCTTTCTCTCAAAATAAATAAATGAACTTAAAAAATAGTAAATGCCTACAAAAAAGGGCCCTAAGAAACTAGAAGAAGAGCAAATTAAATCCAAAATAAGCAGAAGAAAAGAAATAATAAGAGAGCAAGATCATTGAAATTGAAAACAGAAAATCAATAAAGAAAATCAATGAAACCAACAGCCTGTTCTCTGAAAAGATCAATAAAATGGATACTAAGAAAAAAAGAGAGAGGACACAAAAGACGAGTATCAGAAATGCAGACATCACTATAGATCCCATGGAAATTCAAAGGATAATGAAAGAATACTATAAACAACTCTAAATGAAACAGATCAATTCCTTGAAAGACACCATCTGCCAAAACTCACACAAGAAGAAACAGATGATCTGAAATAGACATCTATTAAAGAAATCAAATCAATAATCAATAATCTTCTAAACAGAAAGCACCAGGCCAGGATGGGTTCACAGGATGGGGTGAATTCTACCACTTAAGGAAACAATTATACCAATTCTCTACAATGTCTTCCAGAGAATAGAAGCAGAGGGAATACTTCCTAACTCATTCTGTGAGGCCAGCATTACACTAATACCAAAACTAGACAAAGGCATTACAAGAAAAGAAAACTACAGACCAATCTCTCTCATAACCATAGATGCAAAAATACTCAACAAAAGATTAGCACACGTATTCTTAAAGAACGTAAAATGAATTATACACCATGACCAAGAGGGATTTGTCCTAAGTATGTGAGGCTGGTTCAACATTCAAAAATCCACTAAGGTAATCCATCATATCAACAGACTAAAAAGAAAAATTATACAATCATATCAACAGATGCAGAAAAATTTCTGACAAAACCCAACACCGACTCATAAAAATTTTTAGTAAACTAGTAAGAGAGGGGAACTGTCTCAACTTAATAAAGACCATCTACAAAAAACTACAGCTAACATACTTCATAGTGAGAAATTCCAACTATTCCCACTAATATCAGTAACAAGGTAAGGATGTCACCTCTCACCACCCTTTTTTAAAAAATCATACTAGAAGTCCTTGCCAATGCAATAGGCAAGAAAGGGAAATCAAAGGTACACAGATTGGGAAGGAAGACATAAAATTGTCATTTTTCACAGATGAAATTATCATCTATGTAGAAAATCCCAAAGAATTGACCAAAAAACCCTCCTGCAACTAATATGTAATTACAGCAAGACTGCAGGATACAAGGTTATTATATAAAAGTAAATTTACTTTTACTCACCCAACCAGTAGTATGCAGCAGAAGTAAAATGTTATGTGACTTCCGAAGCTTAGTCAAAAATGGCGATTCAGAAAAAATTTTTAAATGGCCATTCAGCTTTTGCCTGGTTCTCTTGGATACTCCCTAGAACACATCCTTTATTCATTCAAACTTTCAACAAATATTTGTTACGAATCCCTACTATGTGTCAAACCCTAGACGTTGTTTTAGGTAGTGAGAATGCAACAATGAACCATTCAGCCACTGCCCCTGTCTTCAGAGTTTATACTCTAGAGGAGGAAGATGATGAAGGGCAGACAGGACAGACTAAATACATCATATAATTACAACTTGTAAGAGATGCTCATAAAAAAGCAAATAGAGATTTTCTTGTGAATAGCAAGTCAAGAAAGGACACTCCAAGGTAGTGACATTTAAACAAGCCATAACAGAGGAGTAGTTAGTCATAATGGAGGAAGGTTCAGGGAAACATTTTAGGGAAAGGAATAGCATGGGCAAAGGCACCGAGGCAGAAAGGAACTTGATATGCTCTTAGAGGAACTGAGAGAGTGTGGCTGGAACAGAGTGAACATGGTGGAGAACACACAGGAACAGAAGATAGATTTTTGAAGCAATACTGTTAAGTTCATCATAGATCAGTGAGAGTAGCATATCAGCAAACTCACCTCTTATAATTTATTCTTTTAAAGCCAGGTTATATAACTTTAGATATAAAACAAAAGAACTCAAGTAATAAGTGCTGATACTCAATGCTGTATGACTAGATGCAGTCACATAAGCAAGCACATTATGCAAAAATGGGAATGTTTCCAAGACAAAGGAACATATGGTTTGAAGGCCTTCCTGTAATTAACCTCTTTAGAATTTCAGGATACAGAAAGACAGAACTGACTTTCTCATTGCCTCATTAATGGTGCATTTCATAAATCATACCTAATTTGACCTAGTTTCTTTAGCAATCTTCTCAAAATGTTTCTCTGAAATTATAATTCATAAATGGGGAGGATGATCAAGCTTGTCACCAAAGGATGCCCTGTCTAAAAAGAAACAGCCCCTTTACAGAATTCAGAACATCAAAGGGGCTCCCTACATATCCTGCCCAAAGGCTTTGTCCTCTTATCAGGTGTCAAGCCCTTGAAAAAGAAGAAATGGGCTTACACATTATTTCACACTACTGTCAAACATCTGTTTTTGCACCCAAAGACAACTGAAATAATGAGCTGAAAAAACCATTACTGGCAATGGCTTCCAGAAAACCACCTCACAAGCCTGAGACCTCCCAGCAAACACTACCTTAACAGCAAGGTCCTTTGGTCTAAAAGACTCTCTGTTACACTGGTTGAAACCGGTAAGTTCCAAGTTACAAATGAGCTGATAACATTGTATTATGGTACAGCAGTTTCAGGAAGTATGTTACTATTTTTATAATAAGATGGATTTTAGTTTTATAATTTTAAAAGGATTGGTGGCTTTTTCTGCATATGCAACCTAGCCTATTATTGTGGCTCTTGGTACGAGCCATAAAAGAAGGAGCCCATTGGCCCCCTCTCCAGGAATAGTCTAAATAACAGGACAACGACTCTATACTCTTGTCTGCACTGTTGTTGCAACACCTGTGGAACTCTCTGAAGGCATTGCTCCTCAGGGACAAGAAAACTGAGACACACCTACCCCTACCTACATTGGGACCCTCTTTTCCTCTCCACTGAGCCCAGGGCTGGCAGGAGATAAACACAAAGTTCTGCTCTTGTTTTTGCTCACATCCGGTCATGAAGTTTGCTCTGCTGGTGAATAACAGCTCTTACCTTCATCTTCAGAACTTAGAAATCAGTGTTTAACAACCACAAAGCAAAGAAAACCAAAGGAACATGCAGTTAATGCCTGTGGACAAGAACAGTTTAATGGTAATAACAATGAAAAGGGGATAACCTAGTATTTGAAGTAAACCACAAGGGCACTGACTCATACTGAGGCCTTCACCCTGGGTTGAATCTTGTTCAAGAGTTAACACATGAGGGCAAAGAATGAATCTCTAGCACTAGACAATGGGATTCCTTGCTGAGAATAAAATTCTCACGCATGATAGGAGAGCAATAAATCATTTGCAGAAGTGACTCAAAGAAATATCTGGAGCACAGGAAATTCAGGAGCACTATAGTCCAATGAAGAGGTCAGAGAGGGAATTCTCAAGGAAGTTGAAATTGGAGCTTAGAAAAGGAAACGTACCTTGCTAAAGGGGGTGGGGGACACAAAAAATGTAGCAGGACAAAAGCTTGCATTCAAACTGTCTGACTCCCAAGCCTAAGCTATGACTTCCCTCTCTTACAATAGGAATATTTTGTCAGGTGCCAATGAGTGATTTTTAAACGTGTGTGTGTGTGTGTGTGTGTGTGTGTGTGTGTGTGTATAAAAACATTATTATAGATTATGTATTTATTTATATATAATATGTATTTGTACATATTTATTATATATAAATACATACACACACACACACACACACACACACACACACACACACATAATTCCTGTAAAAGAGCTATCCCTAGTCCATCAAAAGGGAAAACAGAACTGCCAAGTTGGCATTCACAAATCAGTTCTATAGTAATTTATTACCCCAGCATCAGCTACTCAGGAACTGGGTCATTGGGACTCTTGTTTGCTAGGTCAGGCACTTTGCAGTGTCCTAGATGCAGAGGCTGTAATGACCAACATAAAAAATATTGAGAAGGCTCTGTTGGAAGCACAAGCATTCACTTGTATGATCACCTCAAGGCAGGCTGGAGGATAAAGCACACTGGTAAGAATCAGAGAGCCAAAGGTGGAATCTCAGCTTCTCTAGATATTCACTCTAAAACCTTGGACCCCTTAACTCTCTGGGCCTTCTTTCTTTTTTTTTTTTTTTTTTTAAAGAATTTTTTTTTTCAACGTTTATTTATTTATTTATTTATTTATTTTTTAATTTTTTTTTTTCAACGTTTATTTATTTTTGGGACAGAGAGAGACAGAGCATGAATGGGGGAGGGGCAGAGAGAGAGGGAGACACAGAATCGGAAACAGGCTCCAGGCTCCGAGCCATCAGCCCAGAGCCTGACGCGGGGCTTGAACTCACGGACTGCGAGATCGTGACCTGGCTGAAGTCGGACGCTTAACCGACTGCGCCACCCAGGCGCCCCTCTGGGCCTTATTTCTATGTAGGTAATAGCCCTTTACTTCCTATGTATGTAGTACTATAAAGCTTATAACAAAAAAGTGGCAGTCCCCTGCCTTACTCCTGATTTCTGCTTCCCAAAGGCAACTAGTTTTAACTTTGGCTCTTTCTCTTGGCATTTACCTCTTTATTTCCAAAAAAACCATGCTTGTACTGGTTATTATTGATTTAATTTTTTGGTCAATTTTAGTTACCATTTATCTTTCTGTATAACATAATCATCACCCCCACACCTATCCATACACATATATGCACACTATTCTTCCACTAACATAGTCACATCACAGTTTTTAGTTAAACTAGTATTTAAGATATACCCATATGATAGAATATTACTCAGAAATCAAAAGGAATGAACTACTGATGTACATTATGACTTGTATGGATCTCAAGGGCATTATGCTGAGTGAAAAAAAGGCTATTTAGTGTATTATTCCATTTATATACTTATCTTGAAATGATAAAATTATAGAGATGAAAAACAAATTAGTAGTTACCAGGATTTGTGGTGGGGGGTAGGAGTATGACTATAAAGGGATAGCATGAGGGAAATCTCTGCAGTAATGGGATATTCTCTATCTTCATTGCAGTGGTGGTTACACAAATCTACACATGTGATAAAATGGCACAAAACTATACACACACATTGCACCAATGTCATTTTCCCGGTTTTGATACTGTACTATGGTTATACAAGATCTAACCATTGGGGGAAATTGGGTAGAGGGTATATAAGACCTCTCTATACTATCTTTGCAACTCCCTGTAAATCTATAATTATTTCAAAAATGTTTTTAAAAATTAATATTCAGAGTTCACATTATTATAATGTTTTTCACAACTAAGCCACGTAATGTATTATGACTGCATTGCCCTTTTTGGACAACTAGAATTCTAATTTCTCCTTGAATTAACAGTTGCCTCAGTTTTAATTTACTGAATTTTAAGTCCTTTTCCCCACTTCACCTCCACAGTCTCCAAAATAATATTAAGGCTCCTTTTAATATCGTCAAAAAAATCAGACAAAGTATTGGTTTCATTTTACCTTTTCTTTAAAACACCCCTCTAGGAGATCTCTACCGTCTTGTTCCAATCTGGTAACTCTCTCTTGTCTCAAGACCTGCATAGCTGTGGTCTTGGAATACTTCTTTCCCACCACTCTGAGGTTTCTACTCACTTTTCTATATTGGAATCCCTTGTTCCTAGATCCACGCCTTCCTCTTTCTCTTCCATCTCATTATGATGTATCAAACTACCAAGTTTCCTGAGATAGCATACATGGGAAATAAATCTTTTGCGATGCTGCATTTTTTTTTAATTTTTTTTTCAACGTTTTTTATTTATTTTTGGGACAGAGAGAGACAGAGCATGAACGGGGGAGGGGCAGAGAGAGAGGGAGACACAGAATCGGAAACAGGCTCCAGGCCCTGAGCCATCAGCCCAGACCTGATGCGGGGCTCGAACTCACGGACCGCGAGATCGTGACCTGGCTGAAGTCGGAATGCGATGCTGCATTTCTAAAAACTTTTTCTTTTTTCTACCTTCATATCGGATAGTTACTTTTGACTGGGTATAGAATTCTAGGTTGGAAATCATTTCCTCTCAGAATGTAAGGTAATTCCTCCAATTTCTTCTAGCTTCCCATATTGCTAGGATGTGTACGACCTGTTAATTCTCTCTGGAAGCTTTTACAATATTCTCATTCTACCCAGTGTTTTGAAATTTCATGATGATATATATATAATTTTTTTTTATTCATTGTATGGAACATACTTGATTGGGTTTTCAGTCTCTACATATGTGTACTTAACTTTTGAGAAATTATATTATTTGTTTGATTTCCTTCACCCTGTGATCCAACACCTAATTATGAGGAAACTCAGAGATCTAAAGGGAAGAAATAGAGAAAATGGACAAGGAAATGATAAAAAAAAAAAATCAATCAATTCTTTTGAATTTAAAAACCTTTTACATTTAAATAAATTTCTTTTTTTTTTTTTAAGTTCATTTATTTATTTTGAGAGAGACAGAGTGCAAGCCGGGGAGGGGCAGAGAGTGAGGAGGACAGAGGATCTGAAGTGGGTTCTGTGCTGACAGCAGAAAGCCCCATATGGGGTTTGAATTCAAGAACCGTGAGATCATGACCTAAGCCTAAGTCAGCCACTTAACTGACTAAGCCACCCAGGCACCCCTACATTTAAATAAATTAAAAAAAAATTTTTTTTCAACGTTTATTTATTTTTGGGACAGAGAGAGACAGAGCATGAACGGGCGAGGGGCAGAGAGAGAGGGAGACACAGAATCGGAAACAGGCTCCAGGCTCTGAGCCATCAGCCCAGAGCCCGACGCGGGGCTCGAACTCACGGACCGCGAGATCGTGACCTGGCTGAAGTCGGACGCTTAACCAACTGCGCCACCCAGGCGCCCCTAAATAAATTTTAAACTGATCTTCTAACTTCTTTCATCTCCTACCTTCTACTTATTTGTTTTTATTCTTTCTTAAGTTCTAATACATTTAAAAAAATTTTTTTAAGTTATTTATTTATTTATTTTTTGAGACAGATTCAGCACAAGTCAGGGAGGGGCAGAGAAAGAAGGAGAGAGAGGATCCCAAGAAGGCTCTGCACTGCTAGCACAGAGCCTGATACAGGGCTTGAACTCACAAAACCACAAGATCATGACTTGAGCCGAAACCAAGAGTTAGACACTTAACCGACTGAGCCACCCAGATACCCCAGACTTCCAATACATTTTTAAGGGTCAAAGATTCTTTCTTGTTCTCTGACTATTCCTTCTTTTTAACAGGACCTTATCCTTATTTCATAGAGACAGTATCTCCTTTGATGAGTTTTTTTCAAATTTTCTTTTGCTCCCTACATTGTCTCTCTTGTGCTCTCCACCCACCCCTCTCTTTTGGAGGTAGAGTTCGTTTCATCCATTTCTTTTCATTCTGTCATTCATGTTAGAGGGTTTTTTTCAAATATTAGGTGATCTTTGCCTATTCTCTCATATTTAAGAGTAAGGCACTCGCAGATATACTGTATGGGCAATAGGGCATGTTAACTTCTAGGCTTCCTTGTGACAAGAGAAAGTGACAAACCAGTTTTTTACTGGGGAGGCCCTCAACTTCTGTGAGTCAGTTACTCAGAGAGGAATCCTCCAATCTCCCACCTCAGGAGAAAAAGCGGCCTCCCAGCTTTTACTTCCCTAGAGAATAAACCTCCAATGTTCTGAAATAGTGAAAAGATCTGGGTTTTTAACTGTTCCTTATAACCAATGAACCCCTGTTTTCAGCTCCACCTCTCAGTCTAACATTCAAGATGCCAAGAACCTCTGCTATCCAGAGCTTTCTAGAGTTCCATACCACAAATGGCTTTCTTTGTTCATATCCACACTCCCTCTGCAGCCTCAGCATTCTGCCTTCCCTAAATCATCCATCACTTATGGCTCTTTTCCATATTCTCCCATTCTCTTAGCCTTTGTAAGTTAATACTAGTTATTTCAATGGAGTTTTTAAAAGGAGGTAAGATGTACATTCTCAATCCACTTTATTTTCATCATAAGCCCTCTTGAAATTCTTGAGAGAACAAAAGATAGAAAGAATTTGAAAGTTCTTGTTAAACTTGTGAATGTTCAGTAGTAGTGTTAGTGGTAAGAGATGTTATTTTTAAACAGTTATGCCAGGGGTGCTTGGGTAGCTCAGCTGGTTAAGCACCCGACTCTTGGGTTTCAGCTCAGGTCATGATCTCATGGTTTGGGAGTTCGATCCCAGCATTGGGCTCTGCACTGACAGCACAGAGCCTGCTTGAGATTCTCTCTCTGTCCCTCCCCTGTTTGCACTCTCTCTCTATATCAAAATAAATAAAATTTAAAAAATAAATAAATAGCTATTCTAATACAAAGGGCTTTTTTATCTCTGGTGTTCTAAGGAAGCATCAAGTTTTGTAAATAAAATGTCAAAAGTATTTGCAGTCTATATATCAAAAGATAAATACCTTTAGTATACAAAAGAGCACTCCCTCACCAAGTTGATTAGAGACAAAGAACCTAGCAGGGACGATGCAATAAATGACACAAAATTCACAGAACTACAAATGGCCAATAAACATGAAAACATATTTAGCTTGTCCAGTAATTAGGAAGATGAGAATTAAAACAATGAGGTCTTTTTCTCTCATGAGTATGGCAAAAGCTGTAGAAAGTAATAATATCCAGTGTTGACAAGGTATGACAATGTTCCCAGTGATAATCAAAAACCAAAAAACAAAAGGGCCTTCTTGCTCCTCAATTCTAACCCTCACTATGTGACTCTAAACAAGTCACCCTCCCCTCCTTGGGCCTCAATTTCCTTTTGTTATTGTTGTGTAAACAAGAACAAAACCCAGGGTCCCTGTGTGGCTCAGTCGGTTAAGCATTTGGCTCTTGGTTTTGGCTTAGGTCATTGAGCTCGTGATTTGTGAGATGAAGCCCCACTTAGGGTTCTGTTCTGACAGTGTGGAGCCTGCTTGGGATTCTCTCTCCTTCCCCCCCCTCCTCCCCTTCCCTCTCTCTCTCAAAATAAATAAACTTAAAAAAAAATCATCAAGAGTATCTGACTTGCTTATCTCAAGGAGTGCTGCAAAGAAAAAAGCAACACTGGCCATGAAAGAACTGTAATCTTTATACCTCAGAACAATCCTGTAGCATTTATGAGAAGGAAAATGAGAGCATATTCTTAAAAATAAGCTGCTTATTGTTAGCTAAACATCCTATGAAAGAAAGTGAATTTTCCCAAAGAACTACAGAAAGAGAGTTAAAAAGAAATCTAGGTTCTGCTTTTGCCATAAGACTTTAAACAAGTCCTCTAATCTCTGTGCTTCAGCTTTGAACATCTCTAAAAATCTATACCTCTGTGACACAGAGAGAAATGAAACCCTTGAACTGAAACAGTTGGAATTCAAACTAGCCCAAGTCTCTTGCCTAAAGAGGCTAAGGAGATCAGAGGCCAGCTTTGTAGAGACATCCAGTTTACTGTCCTATAAAACATTTTTTACTGGCCAGCCCTCCTTCTTGGCTTATACCAAAGAAATAGCAAAATAATGGCATGATCATACCTCATTAAAGGCCTCTAACAAACCCTCCTCAGTCTTGTGTACAAAGCAATGAACCCAGAAATACAAGCTAGTGGAAGTTTTGAACCACAACTCAGTCTTTGTACTCCACTTTCTCTATAGAGAGCAACTTGGAATAGCAATGTCAGGACGACAGCTTGGGAAGGAAACTTTCAGGGGAAATAGTTCTGTCTGGAGACACGGTAGAAAAAGAAATACCAATAGATCAAGTAAAACGGTTCCTAAAGGAAATGACAAGACCTCCCCACTGAAAGAATTAATCAATGAGTATTTATTAAGCCCTGATCCATCCCACAGCAACTATTACACCCTCAGGGATCTTTTCCTTCAGATCTCCTAAGAGCAGTCATTGCCACTATTTAGCACTTAGCATACTCAAATACTATGTGCCAGGCACTGCAACAGATATTTTCATTTACATTAGCCAGTTTCTTTCTCAAACTAAACCTATTATTAGGGAATTACTAGCTCCATTTTACAGATAAATAAATTCAGGCTCAGAGAAATTAACAGATTTACCCAAAATTATGGACCGTTATTATTGTCATTATTATTTATCATTATTCTCATTTTAGTGAAAAGGAAACTGAAGCTCATATAGGATAAATAACTATTAAGTTGCTAAGTAGCAGAATGGGATTTTGCCCAGGTGATTGTGCTATTATAGCCCATACTAATTCCACTATATGGCTTTTCCTGTTCAATGCTAACCCACAAAATGAAACTAAGATTTCAACTCTAATGAGCATGCAGTTAAAAATAAATGACATGTGCAGGCTTTCTTCAGTTCCTTCCCAAGAATAAATGTCATTACTTCTGAAATGCAGTTAAGCAGCAGCATTTATGGCCAAGAAAATCAAAGGGGAAGGTAACTATCCTAAGATTCCCTAGTCAATGATAGTATCAAAAGAAATGAAGGAAAGGTGACATTGGCCCAAGGGCTTCTCACTGTCATGTTGAAATCACACTCCCATGTCAGCAATCAGTGGTCATCCCAGTGGATATTCACAAAATAACTAGCTGAATAATCTGATTAGCAAATCCTGACATTATTGGTCTCTTCCAATGCTTTCAATGAAAAGCTTTTCTTATTAACACTATCTCTCTCAGGCCACATGCAATACTCTGACCCCTCAAGCAATAAGACAGGCATCTGGGTCCCCAGCATTGCCTGGCTGACAACCAAAGAAAGGAGTAACTGACTCTCAAACCTAATTTACCTAAAGGGTCTACATGTGTTGGCTCAGAAGCAACAAAACACACTAGCCTCATAAATTTTGTGTCCTAACAATAATTAAGTGGTCTATCTAATTTCAGGTCCCAGAAAAGGAAAGAACTGTGTAGGAGCAAGAGAAAAGAAGTTTAATGTAGGGAATGCATCAGAACTCTTTTGTGAGCTGCTAGTGTGGGATTTGGAGAAAGAATACCCTGCTGCCAGACAGCAACTGCTCCACAAATCAGATATCTGAAGCTCAGGCTCAAACTGGCTTACTTGAAAGGCCAGCTATTAGCAAACACCATCACTGCAGCCTTGCAAGTACTGCTATTTGCTTTGTTGTTACTTGTCCAGCCCCAAACGACCAGAAAGAGAAAATCAATTCCACACATTTATATTGCCATCAGCTAATAGAAACTCTGTGCTTGTATGCTTGTAAGCTGGGAGAAAGGGATAGAGTATTGCCCTGTTCAAAATTTTACAACAGCCAAACCTGAGCTCATATCCCACTTTTGCAACTTACAGGCTGTATAACTTTGGTCAAGTACCTCAACAGTCCTGAGCCTCAGTTTCTCCATCTGTAAAATGGGTATAATACAATGGGCTCTAGGGATGAAATGAACTAAACTGCACATAACACATAATACATTAATCTCTTTGCTCTTCTGAGGAATATACTTATGTGCACACTAACTACCTCAGATTTCAGAGCATCACCCTTTTAGGAAAGGGGATATGTTTAATTTCATATTAAATATATGAACAGGAAAATGTTCTCACTGTAGCATCTGATGCAAGGTATGCACATGACAGGCACAAGACAAATGGCATTCAATAAGGTTTTAACTGCTAGGGAGGATGCTCAGTTCCAATTTCTTCCAAGATAATCAGACTTACACCAACCTAGAGAAACACCTAATTTTCTCTTACAGAGTCTTTCCTTCATTCAAACAGTATTTACTGAGCAATTCTTTAGTGCTAGGCTCCTTCTGGAGCAATGTAGATACAGAGACAAATATGACACTGTTCTAGCCACTACCAAGCTCATGGTGCAATAAGGAAAATAAGTATCAAGATAGATTAGTACAAAATGGAATGTATTACTTGCTTTAAGGTTCCAAACAAATTCTTCATTGCCCTGCTCTGTGATACTGGACTGGACTCTACAGGCTACATGTTTCCATTCCCAGGGGATTCATGTCTATTTTGGCAACAGAGCGTGTTGGAAAGAGATTACAAAGCTAAGAGAGAAAGAAGGGACTTTTACAGTGCTTGGTTTTTTCTACAAATCAGCAAGTAGATCAGCATGCTGGGGATCATGGCAGATTTCAGCACAGTGGCTTTCCAGGTTTTGAGGCGAGCACCCTCCAGCCAGTTTCTTCTTCACCACAGCAGAAAGCAACACATTCCTACAGCAACCATACACTCTCCTCAGAGGCCTGAATTTCAGCCTTGTGGAGCTCTCTTAAGCTTGTAAGTTCCTTCCTCATTTACCTTTCCTTCAGCCCTAGGGATGGTACCAGTTTTCTGCACTTACTACCTCTATTACACCTTAGAGTTTCTTTTTATCTCTTTTGTAGTTAACTACTTTTTATCTAGTTAACAATTCTTCATATTAAATTTTACCTGTTCAAATTATTAGTGTGGTTTCTAACTTTTCAAGTGGACCTTGACTGCTGTAAGTAGAATAAATGATGTGATACTGGTCATGGAGTCCAACCTTCATATTTTACAGATAAGAAACTGAAGTTTGAAAGATTGGAAGTGACCTACCTGCCCAAGGTCACATGATGGTAGAATTGGAATTAGAATTCCTGCATTCTGGTTCTCAATAAACAATAAACATGTACCAAGCACCTATTCTGTGTCCAGGCTCTACACTGGTTGTTGAAAACACAACAAAATGAACTATACCAAAATCCCTGCCCTCAGGGACCTCACTACCTAATTGTGGAGACAGACACTAAAAAAGAGAGAGTTGTAGGCAGAGTGACAAGCCCTAAGACAAAAAGAAAAGGAATTATTAGCTCTAGGAGGGTCAGCAAAGGCTTCTTAAAGGGTCTCACTGCATCATGTTTTATTCCCTAAACTGAAGGATTCCTGAGCTGATTAGAAGGTTAAACAACCTCAAAACAAACCTATACCCAAGGCTTAAGAAATATAAGTAACCGAACGATAAACCTCCACTCCGACCATAATCAGAAACATCATTAATAGCAAATCCTTCTAGAATAGAAAGCAATATAGAAACAAATCATGGATGAACACTTGTCAGTATTAACTTAGGAGGCAACTACACTGGCTTACAAAGGGCGACAGGAGTTGGGATAAGACAACAATCAGCTATCAGCCTGGAAAGCTTTATAGAAGAGTGTGTAATTGTACTAAGCTCTGAAGAAAGGCTAGCAAGATTGGAGAGATGTAGCCTATCTCAGAGAACACCCACATGTGAAGAAGAATACACCTAGTGAGTTGACACAGCATAGTAAGAAGGGGCCTTGACAGTCCTAGATCAGAGAGGAGGCCTACTTTACCTTACTCTCCAGTTCTAGCTGAATCAAGCTTTCCACTGCTTCCCTCAAACAATAAGCTCTTTCATATTTCTAAGATTCTGCATATACTGTTCCTTCTGCCTACAATGCCCTTCATTCCCTTTCTGTCTAAAGATGTGACCCATCCTGCAAGGTACAAATCAAACATCATCTTCATTGTAAATTTTTTTCCAGTCACTCCTCTCACTCTTGGTCTGGTCAGAATTGATCATTCCCTCTTCAGTGCTCTTTGTGTATCTCTCAATTATAGTGCTTTCTTAAACTACAATATAATTATTTGTCTGTGTGTGCCTTCTCAACCAGACCATAAAATTCCTAAGCAGTGTCGATTACTATTCCTAGTAAACAGCAGGAGCTCAATAAAGGTATACAGAATTGTTCTACTGAACTGTCTAGACAAACTCAGCCTTTAAGCCTCAGAATGAATGGATTTCAGAGCTCTAACATTCCCTGATTCATGATAAATCCCTCCTGGGGTCTAGAACATTGGCTGTACTAGAAACTCAGTAAGTTATTTCTACTTGAGAGCTTAAATATTTCCTTTTGCCAAACTGGCAATGCAACTGTGTATCTTTAGTGTTTCCACTAAGGGAATTAAAGTTTGTTGCAAGTCCAAACATTACAGTTCTTTATCCTCCTTCCTTACATAAACTGGAAAAACAGACTGAGAATTCCAATCAGCTGAAACCTTCCCAGGGAAGAGGACTTGGCTGTTTACTAGTACTTCAAACCATTGCTGTTAATATGCACATGGCTGGCGTATTTTCTCTTTTGGCAGTTCATTCAGAATGAGGAAGTATCATGCACTAAAATCAGAGAGCAAGATTTGGAGTCAAAAGAAGAGAATGAGTCTCAGCTGTGCCGCTCTTTATTTTGCCAGGTGACCTTGAACAAGTCATTTAAATTTTTTTTTTCAATGTTTATTTATTTTTGGGACAGAGAGAGACAGAGCATGAATGGGCGAGGGGCAGAGAGAGAGGGAGACACAGAATCGGAAACAGGCTCCAGGCTCTGAGCCATCAGCCCAGAGCCCGACGCGGGGCTCGAACTCACGGACCGTGAGATCGTGACCTGGTTGAAGTTGGACGCTTAACCAACTGCGCCACCCAAGCGCCCCAACAAGTCATTTAATCTAAGCTTCAAACTCCCCAGAGAGGAAATAGAAAAAATATTACCTGTTCCCTGGGTTACCATAAAGATCAAATGAGGACTATTCCTTATTGTGCTGAATTCTAATCTTATGAACTTGACCTTCTCTGTAGAAGGCCACTTACAGAGAAGACAGAGAACACAAGGGTTTAAGTCAGACAACCTGAGATTGCTCTTCCACTCAATTATGTGATATGAACACATCATTTAATCTCTCTGAAACTCAAACTGCCCTATACATACAACCGGAATAATCCTACCTGCCCTACTACCTTGTAGAATTACTATGAAGCTTAAAATAATGAGATGATATGGATGAAAGCAATTTATTTGACAAGCTATGAAGCTTCATTCCAATACTTCACTTGTATGGAATTCAGTGATCCAACAACCTTGTCTTCTGGATCACAGAGAGAACTAGAAAGTAAGCAAAAACACCTCTTCAAAGCCAAAATAACTGTCTTTATTTTAATTCTTCACACTTTACAGGCAGTAGAATCCCTAAGGCCTCACTTTTCCTTTACAAACACATCTAATAAACTCAGTAATTTCAGAGCACCACATACAGTATGTGAGAAGTGACAAAGAAGAAAAGGCAGAAAAATAATTCCAAAACAACCACAAGATATATAAAGCACAGTACTCACCAAAAAAGAGGTCCTTAGCTTTTTGTTTTTGTTCTAAAGTACAGCATCAGATAGGTTAGTATAGAATACAATAGCTCCCATGGCCATCAGTGCAACACAAAAAGGCAGAATAATTGATGTTCACAATAATGAACCTGAATCTCAAGAAAGATTAAATAATATTGTCTATTCTGAAGAGGGGAGTATATAATTTAGACCCCACCTTTGGACTTTTTATAAGGCATAAAATCATAAAAACAAAGAGAAATGAGAAGAGCAACAGCCACCAAATATTGAAAGCTAGAAAGCAGCAATAATCAGTAACTGACATCAGATCCAAGAAGGATAATACTGAGCCAGCAGTGGAGGGGGAGCGGGGGGGCGGGGGGGGGGGTGCAGAGACAAAAAGTAACCTGATTTACTATTTCTGTGGAGGTTTTGTAGAAGCCCCACAAGTTTCAGAAACTGGTAGCACTATGTTCAGGGTTTCTTTTTCCTCTGAAAAGGATGACAGAGGGTCTCTAGATAAGGGAATAGCAGGTACAGTTGAACGCAGGGTTACAATAGTGAAAATAAGAATGTTAAGTAAAATCAGAGCCTTCCTCTCCCAGTCAACTTCCAGACCACTAGAGCCAGGCCAAGAACATCTAGGAAGAAGACTAGAACAATCTGACTAGCCCTAGTGGAAAGACCTACTGATGCTGACATTGTAGGTGCCTCACCAATATCCCAGGCAGATCACCATATAGTGAGGTCCACAATCAGTAAGCCCCACCAAAATATTTAAAATTTCCAATCAGTTTTTTAGTATCCCATTTTAATATGAACAAACAACCAAGGATCACCAGATATCTGGGGGAAAGCTCCAACATGAAAAACAGAATTCAGATCTTATTCATATCAAATTTGAGAATCCAAATGAGAAGTTATATGAAAAAAAGCCTAAGTATAATAATGATGCTCTGTCAATGATTTATCATTGATTAAAGGATTTAAAAATTGATTTAATCATTGACTAAATATCACAAAATTAGATCAGATGGACCTACATCACCAACCTAATAATAAATAGCTCTTTCAAAACCTAGTGATTCATTTTACTGATGACTATTCATTTCATCAGGGATAAGAGGTATAATAAAATACAATTTGCTAAGTCTTGGCAAAGGCTGTATTAGATCTGTGTTTATTTTTCTAATTCTAAAGATACCTGTTGTAAATGGATCTACATATGAATGGAGTGTCCCAGTGAAGGCACTAAAATAAGTCAATGGGTCATGAATAAAAGCATTAAGAAACATAATTGTGTCTACTAATCACTAATGCTAAACATGTAGATTTTTGTAGATACAAAATTCTAGATGAACCTAGAGGAGGGAAGTCTCTCATCCCATGGCACCTCACTTTCAGAAGTCAGGGAGAACTTCACAGAAAACATGGTTTTTGAGAAAAGTCTAAAAAAATTTTTTTTAATGTTTATTGATTTTTTTGAGACAGAGAGAGACAGAGCATGAACGGGGGAGGGTCAGAGAGAGGGGGACACAGAATCTGAAAGGGGCTCCAGGCTCTGGGCCGTCAGCACAGGGCCCGACGCGGGGCTCGAACTCACAGACCGCGAGATCATGACCTGAGCCGAAGTCGGACGCCCAACCGACTGAGCCACCCAGGCGCCCCAAAGAAAAGTTTTAAAGAAAGAAGTCTGTCAAGTAAAACAGAGGAATAAGAAAGAGGGGAAATACAGACAGCAGAAAGACTATCAGGGGCCAAATACATGAGGACTGAGGGATTGAGAAGCATCACTGGAGCACAGGCAGGAGCAGTGCGAAACAAGGCTAAAAGTGTAGGTCAAGACCAGACTGAGGAAGACCTCATATGTCATAGAAGGAATCTGGACTCTAACCTAGAGGCAACTGAGAGCCAATGGAGAGCCAATTAAGATGACCAGATGTGAAATCTTGGAAAAGCTCATTCTGAGGATATTACAGATTTGGGGGATGGGAAAGGAAAAGGTGGTGGCTACAATCTTCCAAGCTATACACTTACTGCTCCCAAAAGGCAGGTCTCATACTTACAAACCCCAGGTTCTGCTCTCACCTTACCACGAAACAGATTATTCTATCTCTAAGAAACCAGTAGCTACCAGACACACTCTAATGGTCTCCTGAGGAAACCAACATCCGAAGGCCTCCACTGCCAGGTTCTTTATTCTTCCCTCCTAAGGTCTTCTTTAAAGGCACAAAGATTATGTTATGTCACCTTACCAGAGTATACCTCTCTGCCTGGTTTCAATGAGTGTGGCAAATTCCAGCCACTTCTCAAAGCTATGTTAAACTAACACACACATGTATATGTGTCTGATTTCTCCATGTACATTCCTTAAGGATGACGGGAAGAAAGATGGGAAGAAAGATAGAAAGGGATATTTAATAAGCACCCATTTAATGCTTGATTCTTTCCTATAAATTCTCATTTAATCCTCATCACAACCTTAAACAAGGTAGATATTTATATTCCTACTTTTAGAGATGAAGAAATTACCATGCAAAGAGATTAAATGATATACCCAAGATCACAGAACCAGTGCAAAGCAAAGCTGAAATTTAAAGCCACGATATGCCTATACATTTACCAAGGCTTTTCTACTACCTCACACTAGTTTCCCTGTATCTTATTTTATTCATTACTTAATCTCCACTTTACTATGTCTATTGAATTGCATTATACTGAGCCACTCACAGAATAGATCAACAACCTGGAAAAACAACCAAACAACAACAGCAACAAAAAGTACACGTGGAAAACTTGGGACAATAAATGGAAGTAGTAGTAAGGATAGTAGAAGCAGCAGCAGCAATCCCAACAAGCTCTGTGGAGCCCTAGCTGATACCGGCAAGGACAGAAATAGCCAAAATCCATGCTGACAGACCTCCATTCCAAAATTTTCTCTCTTCTTCAGCCAGCCCCAGCACAGTCCTTGGTAAAATACTGCCTAAAGTACTGCACACATCACAAATGAATTCCAATAAGCAGATGCAATCTCTCCCTGAGGCATTCTCACTCTCACAAAACCACTAGGAACTGGAGAAAGCTTTTGTTCTCCATCTGAACAACTGCCTGCAAGCACTTGGTGGTAAAGGGAAATTGGGTTTGAGAAGCAGATGGCTTGTCAAAGAGCCTAAAACCTAAGGTGAAGAGGAAGCAATTTACTAAAACCAAACATTCCAAAAGAGAAACCAAGGTATCTCTGAGGTGACAAAGAATATCATCATAGTCATGATTTGCCCTCCAGAGGGTCCCCAAAGCACCCTGTAGAAACAGAAGCCAAGTCTTACAGACTAGCTCTAGATGCACTGGTCCCAGAGTTATCACCACAGGTTAATATTAACATTCTGAATTTTTCTAAAGTAAGCATCACTTGTTTACAACAACTGTGTTTAGTTATGAAGATCTGACTATGGAAGGACTCTGACAAGAGAAAGTACTATTATACCAATTATACCAATAACTATTATTATAGTACTATTACACTTGGCACAAGACAGATGCTTAATTACTGTTTGCTCAATTGACCTGAAAAAGAGGAGAAATTAACATTTAATACCTTCTGATTATCAAAAATGACCTTACCAGTTTCCATATACTTTATCTCATTTAACCCTCAAAACAATCCAGAGCAAGTGTTAATCATCCTAATTTTATATATAAGAGAAGTTAAAAAAAAATTAAGCTACTTGCGTGGTTATTTAGTTATTAAGAGGGAAAAAGTTGTGATTTATTAACAGTATCAGCAAATTATATGGATACTGGAATACCTGAGTTCTAGTGTTAACTATGCCAAACTGTTTGCAACTTAAGCTAAGTCCCTTCCTCTCTCTGGATTTTAAATTTCTCCCCTAACTCAACAGTGATACAACATTTAACTTAAAGACTAAATTATCTTGAAACTCCAGGAATATAGGACACACAATCAAGACCCTACTGGACAAGAAACTCTCCCTTGTTGCCTAGTGTTCACTCTGCTCTGCTCTGCTCTTCCTCTGGCTACACTCAATACTAACAGCTTACCTCCAGCTGTCCATCAGCCATTTCTAAGCCGGAAGCATCCTTTCCAGGGCAGCTCACCACCTGTGCTGGATGCTTCATTAAGTGTAAAGCTGATACTGTACTTTGCTGGAAGCCTGGTGCACAAATGTTACCTGGAGATGAATAAATCATTCCAGTTGTGTTGGGTTGCAATTGTAAGGGCAGCAGCTGTGGGTCTAAAAACAGATGGTCTTCTAAGGATAGAAGACTTCTCTCCTATCTGATTTTCCTAAGGCAAGCAGGTTTGGGTCAGCAGGAAGCCTGGCTGGGAAGTGGCTGAGTAGAGCTAGTATCCAGTGATGAGGAAAGATGACAGAAATGCACATGCAGTTTCTTTCCATAATAAATGAATATATCAGAGGCTGCAATTACCAGAATCCCAACCCATATTTTTATACTTACTCATCAACTTCTAAATCATTTTCTTTTCAGTCCAACACTTCTTTCTTTGATTTTAATACAAAGGTGAGCTCAGGGAGACTGCCTAGCCTGAGCACAAAAACAGAACTTTAAGATCTGCTGACTAAAACAAATAAAAGAAAAGAAAAGAAAAGAAAAGAAAAGAAAAGAAAAGAAAAGAA
>NW_024412411.1:3197032-3213002 GCF_014898765.1 Herpailurus yagouaroundi
AAAAGAAAAGAAAAGAAAAGAAAAGAAAAGAAAAGAAAAGAAAAGAAAAGAAAAGAAAAAGAAAGAAAAGAAAAAGAAAGAAAAGAAAAAGAAAGAAAAAAGAAAAACAGACTAAACTTACTGGATGACAGTGGAATGAGTGCCTAGGACATGGTCAATAATAATAGTGTGCAGTAAACATACGTTTAATAAAGTAATATTCCAGGCACCATCCTAGATGTTTTACATACATTCTCTCATTTCATTTTCAAGATACCTTTATTTTATTATCTCCATTTTAGAGATAAGGTAATTAAAACTCAAGAAAGTCAGGTACTCTGTCCAGAGTCACACAGCAAATCAAATGAAGGGAGTCATAACTGACCCTCCAGGGCTAAATGACTCCAAAGCTCTCTGCATCTTGTCAACCTCCTGTCCTACCAATGGCTTCCTTGCTGTTCCTCAAACACATCTAGCTCATTCGTATCTCTGGACCTTTATGTTTCTTGTTTCCCCCATCATGTCTCATGGCTTTCTACTTTAGATCATTCAGGTCTCTGCTAAAATGTCTTCACTTCAGAAAGGCTTTTTTTTTTTTAACTTTTTTTTTTAATGTTTACTTATTTTTGAAAGAGAGACAGAGCATGAGCAGGGGAGAGGTAGACAGAGGGAGAGACAAAATCCAAAGCAGGCTCCAGGCTCTGAGCTGTCAGCACAGAGACTGATGCAGAGCTCGAACCCACGAACCACGAGATCATGACCTGAGCTGAAGTCAGACACTTAACCCCAGGCACACCAGAAAGGCTTTTCTTTTCTTGATCATTCCCCCAACATATCCTGTTCCCTCACCTGGATTTTTTTTTTTTAATTATGGCACTAACATTATTAGTTAATTTGTTTGTTTACTATCAGTATTACCCACGGGAATGAAAGATCAAAGAACAAAAAGGACTTTGGTTTGGTCACAACTGTATCCCCAGCACTTAGAACAGTGACTAGTACATTGCAGGCGCTCAATAAATAATCAATAAATGAATTCCATATGCTCAAAATCACAGAGCTCTAGAATATTAGTGTAAAAATATAGTTGTTATACAGTATAAAGTGCACATGCTTTGAGATCAGGCAGATCTGGGCTCAAGTCTCTGACTATGACTATGTGACTTTGACAAGTCTCTGAACTCCTCTATTCTTCTCATCTTTAAAATGGGCATAAAAATAGAAGTCCCATAAATTTGTTATAAAGATTAATGTGCTATAAAGTATTATATACATACGTTTATTATGATGATGAGGAAAGTTTCAAGACAATTTAATCAAGCCTTTCACTTTAGGGATCACCCACGGCCCAAAAAAGTAACATGAACTGTCCAATGTCCCACGGTTACTTAGAACCAAACCAGGCAACCAAGTTGGGACACTTGCAATTATCCTCCACAAGTTACTTGGACTCTGGTACTTCACTTTCCCTTGATTCTTCTTTTACCTCACTGGCCCTTCCTTTGATCTTCTCAGCCTCCCCAGGGCTCCAACATCAAATCTCCTCTGCTCCATCTACACACATTCCTTAGGTGATCACAGCTACTTTATGGTTTTACATATGCTAATGACTCCCAGAACTAGATCTCTAACCAGAACTTCTCTGAATTCTAGACTTGTAAATCCAACTGCCTACATGACATCTCCTTTTGGTTGTCTAACAGCCATCTATTATGTAGTATGTGTAAAACCAAACACCTGATCCCCTCCTACAAATCTGCTCTTCTCAGTCTTTCCCATTCATATAAATGGTAAATCCAATCCTATAGTTGCTCAAAGCAAAAAACTTCCTGTGACTACTTTCTTACTCCCATAGTCCTCATCCAATTGATCAGCAAATTCTGTCAGCTCTACTTTCAAAGCATACCCTGATTCCAACAATTTCTTACCACCTCTACTGCTAACACACTGGCTCAAACTTTCATTATCTCATTCCCTAACTCTTGTTAATGGCTTCCTATCTGATACCACTGCTTCTATCTGATACCCCTTGCCATCTATCTATCCCCTGACCCTTTCTCCTCAGAAGCCAAAATGATCCTTTAGATTCAATTCAGATCATGTCACTCCACTGTGTTCAATACCCTGCAATGGCTTCTCATCTCACTCAGAATAAAATACAAAGTCATCATCATGACCTACAAGACAGTGTGTAATCTGGCTCTCTTCAAACTATCTATCTTACTCCCTACCATTGTCCTCTTTGTTCGTTACACTTCAGCTACACTGCAATAAAGCTAAATTGGCACACCAACATTCATGTTGTTTAGAAACCACTCTGAGGTGGCCAAAAACACATACCAAGAAGAACATGCAAGCCTCAGATTCCTTTTTCCTTTTTAATGTTTATTTATTTATTTTTGAGGGGGGGGGGAGAGGGAGGGGGGGAGAGAGAGGGAGAGAGAATCCTAAGCAGGCTCTGTGCTATCAGTGCAGAGCCTGATGTGGGAATCGATCTCATGAACCATGAGATCATGACCTGAGCTGAAATCAAGAGTCAGACTGAGCCACCCAAGACCTCAGATTCCTTAATGTGAACAGTAGGGACATTCTTTATTCTTTCCCTTCTTATTGTTCACTGATAAGCCTAGCACAACCCCATCTCAGGAATTTAGCATTTATAGCTCTCTCTGCCCATTCTGCCACTGAATTATTAATATGATTTGCTCCCTCATTTCGTTAAGATCTCTACTCAAATTTCACCTCACCAGAGAGGCCTAGGTTAACCAATCATATCTAAAATAGTCCCTCCCTTTCAATAACCCCCTTTCCCCATATATTACCTAATTTTTCCTGTCTCTGCTCAGTAGAGTGCAACTGAAAGCAAGGGCTTTAATTTATTCACGCTGTATCCACAGTGCCAAGATCAAATTTTAAGTGCTGTATAATCAACACTAGTAATCAATTCAGGTATTAACTGTTCTTTAATTAATATCTTATATTGTCAGTCTGGTCTGGCCATAAAAAGACTGAATATTATTTTAAAATTTCTCTTTTTTGGATCTCCTTCCTAAGGATTTTCAGTGCTAGTAGTAACTAAAAAAAGTAAAGAATAAAACATTAAAAAAAAAATTGGCACCTGTGTGGCCTAGTCATTTAAGCGTCCAATATTGGTTCAGCTCATGATCTCACAGTTCGTGAGTTTGAGCCCCGCATTGGGCTCTGGGCTGACAGCTCAGAGGCCAGAGCCTGTTTCAGATTCTGTGTCTCCCTCTTTCTCTGCCCCTCCCCCTCCCCCACTCACTCACGCGCTCACTCTTGCTCTCTCTCTCGCCCTCTCTCAAAAATGAATGTGGAAGATGTGGAGAAACTGGAACATTTATTTTTTTTTTAATATTTATTTAAGTAATCTCTACACCCAACATGAGGCTCAAACTCATGATCCCAAGATCAAGAGTTGCATGCTCCACTGAGTGAGCCAGTCAGGCATCCCCCAAATTGAAATTTTTATATTTCAGTATATTTCAGTATATTTATACACTGGTGGGAATGTAAAATGGTACAGCCACTTTTGGAGCTCCTCAAAAGGTTAAACATAAAGTTACCATATGATCCAGCAATTCCACACCTAGAATGCATTTTCCTCCACTTGAAAATGAAAACATATGTCCACACAAAAACTTATATATGAATGTTCATAGCAGCATTATTCATAATAGCTAAAAAGCAGAAACCACCCAAATGTCTATTAATGATATGATGAATAGATTAATAAATGTGGTATATCCATAAAAGGGAACATTAGGAAATGGAAAGGAATGAAATACTGATACATGCTACAACATGGATGAACCTTGAAAACATTACACTAAATGAAAAGAAGCCCAGGGGCGTCTGGGTGGCTCAGTCGGTTGAGTGTCTGACTCTTGATTTCAGTTCAGGTCATGATCTTGCAGTTTTTGGGACTAGGCGCTGCACTGGGCTCTGTGCTGACAGTGCAAACCTGCTTGGGATTCTCTCTCTTCTCTCTCTGTCCCTCCCCTGCCAATGCTTGTATGTGTGCGCAGGCTCTCTCACACAAGCTCTCAAAAATAAATAAACTTTTTTTTTTTTTTTTTTTTTAATTTATTTAGAGGGCACCTGGGTGGCTCAGTCAGTTAAGTGTCCGACTTCAGCTTGGGTCTTGATCTCATGGTTCATGAGTTTGAGCCCTGCATCAGGCTCTGTGCTGACAGCTCAGAGCCTGGAGCCAGCTTGGGATTGTGTCTCCTTCTCTCTCTGCCCCACCCCCACTTGCACTCTGCTTCTCTGTCTCTCAAAAATGAATAAACATTTAAAAATAATTTTTTTAATAAAAAATAAATAAAGTATTTAGGATTGGGGCACTCAGTCTGTTAAGCGTCCAACTTTGGCTCAGGTCATGATCTCATGGGTCATGAGTTCAAGCCCCGCATCAGGCTCTATGCTGACAGCTCAGAGCCTGGAACCAGCTTTGGTTTCTGTGTCTCCCTCTCTCTCTGCCCCTCTCCCACTCAGTCTTTCTCTCTCTCTCTCTCTCAAAATGGAATAAACATTAAAAAATTTAAGTGTTTAGGATTAAGTGTTTAATGGGTATGTGATTTCTTTAAAATACATACATACACAGGAGCACCTGGATGGCTCAGTTGGTTAAGCATACAGCTCTAGATTTCAGCTCAGGTCATGAACTCGCAATTCCTGAGTTTGAGCCCCACACTGGGCTGCATGTTGGCAGTGTGGAGCCTGCTTGGGACACTCTCTCTCTCTCTCTCTCTCTCTCTCTCTCTCTCTCTCTGCTCCTCCCCAGCTCTAAGTAAATAAATAAACAAACAGTAAATAAATAAACACAGCCTAGGGCTGGTAGATATGAAAGAAGTATGAGGTGACTGCTAAAGGATATATATTTCTCTTTGGGATAAGAACATGAAAATTAATTATGATGATGGTTGCACAATTCTGTGAATATACTAAAAGCCACTAAATCATACTCTCTAAACAGTTGAACTATATAGCATGTAGGATTATTGCTCAATACAGCGATTATTTTTTAAAAACTTTAAAATGTAATCTGGAATTTATTTTAGGTTCCACTTATCAACATACTTAACATCCACATTCAACTTAACATTTACTGAATGCTAAATAACTCACCTTCTTTATTTTACTTAATATTTACAACTAAAAATGCTATGAGATAGGGGTTAACAGTTCACCCATTTTTCAGGTAAAAAACATACAGCTCATAGAAATTAAATGATTTAAGATATACAGAAGTTATCAGAGCCAAGAGTCGGCCCTGCATTCACTGTCTCCAAATTTAGGGCTCTTTCTCACCTCTCTTACCCCACTTCTTACTAGTGAGCATAACTAAGACCCAGCTATAGCATTTACTCATCAAAGCTATGAATTAATAAACCAAGGACTAAGAGATCATGAGAACACAGATTTATAACCAAAGACTGAGAGAATGATTATCAAAACTGTGTATCATAAAATCCAATACCTTGCATTAATTACTTGGTCAGCAGTGCTCTGCTACATGAAAAGAAGGGGGTAGGTTTGATTTCCAAGGTCACCTATGGGGGGAAATAAAGGAAAGAGAAAGAAAAAAAAGTATACAGTATCCTCCAGCAAACCAATTAAGAGCCATAAGCACTTCAGACTGGTTTGCAGCTGATCTTGCCCATTCTTGAAATAAGACAGTTTGTCAATAACACCACCAAAAAGCACTTATTAAAAAGTTAGCTTTCGGGGCACCTGGGTGGCTCAGTGGTTAAGCCTCCAACTTCAGCTCAGGTCATGATCTCGCAGCTCATGAGTTCAAGTCCTGCATCCGGCTCTGTGCTAACAGCTCAGAGCCTAGAGCCTGCTTTGGATTCTGGTGTCTCCCTCTCTCTGCCCCTTCCCCCGCTCGCACTCTGTTTGTCTCTCTCTCAAAAATAAACAAACATTAAGAAAAAAAAATTTTTTTTTTTAATTTTTTTTTTTTTTTAACGTTTATTTATTTTTGGGACAGAGAGAGACAGAGCATGAACGGGGGAGGGGAAGAGAGAGAGGGAGACACAGGATCGGAAACAGGCTCCAGGCTCTGAGCCATCAGCCCAGAGCCCGACGCGGGGCTCGAACCCACGGACCGTGAGATCGTGACCTGGCTGAAGTCGGACGCTCAACCGACTGCGCCACCCAGGCGCCCCAGGAAAAAATTTTTTTAAAAACTAGCTGTGATGAGGAAGTTTTTCTGAGTGCTCTTGACTGTGGTGGTGCTGGTTACACAATCTATGTATGTGTCAAAATTCATTGAATTTTATGACAAAAAAAATAGCAAATTTTATTGCTGCTAATTTAAAAGTAAAATTTAAGAAAAACCACATTTTAAAAATATGCTTTGTGCATCAAGACATAATCAACAAAGTAAAAACACCCACAGAATGGGAGAAATTATTTACAAATCATATATTGAAAAGGAATCAACATCCAGAATATAGACAGAACTCCCAAAACTCAACAACAAAAACCTGATTCAAAAATGAGCAGGGGCACCTGGGTGGCTCAGTTGGTTGAGCGTCCAAACTTCGGCTCAGGTCATGATCTCACAGTTTATGAGTTCAAGCCCCACATCAGGGTTGCTGCTGTCAACACAGAGCCTACTTCAGATCTTCTGTTCCCCTCTCTCCCTCCCCAACTTGTGCTCTCTCTCAAAAATAAAACACTGAAAAAAATGGGCAAAGAACTTGAATAGACAATTCTCCAAAGAAGATATACAAATGGCCAATAAGCACATGAAAAGTTACTGAGTATCACTAATCATCAGGAAAATGCACATCAAAACCACAATGAGCTACCACCTCAAGCCCATTAGGATAGCTTCTACCAAAAAACTAAAAAACAAGAAGTGCCAGTAAGGATATGCAGAAATTTGAACCCTTGTGCACTGTTGGTAGGAATGTAAAATGGTACCGCCACTGTGAAAAACACTATGGAGTTTCCTCAAAAAATTAAACACAGAATTATCATATGATCCAGCAATTCCACTTACAGGTATATACTCAGAAGAATCAAAAGCAGGGTCTCAGATATTTGTACACCCGTGTTCATAGCAGCATTATTAACAACAGCCAAAATGTGGAAGGAACCCAAGTATCCACCAAAAGATGAATGGATAAAAGCAAAATGTGGTGTTTATATACAATGAAGTATCATTCAGCCTTAAAAAGGAAGAAAATTCAGGGGCGCCTGGGTGGCGCAGTCGGTTAAGCGTCCGACTTCAGCCAGGTCACGATCTCGCGGTCCGTGAGTTCGAGCCCTGCATCGGGCTCTGGGCTGATGGCTCAGAGCCTGGAGCCTGTTTCCGATTCTGTGTCTCCCTCTCTCTCTGACCCTCCCCCGTTCATGCTCTGTCTCTCTCTGTCCCAAAAATAAATAAACGTTGAAAAAAAATTAAAAAAAAAAAAAAAAAGGAAGAAAATTCTGACATGTGCTACAAACACACATGAATCTTGAGGACATTATAAGTGAAATAAGCCAGTCACAAAAAGACAAATACTGTAAGATTCCACTTATATGAGGTACTTACAGTAATCAAAATCAGAGAAAGTACAACAGTGGTTGCCAGGGGCTGGTGGGAGGGGCAATGGGGAGTTGTTCAATGAGTATAGAGTATCAGTCTTACAAGCCCGAAAGAATTCTGGAGATGCATAGTGGGAAGGTTGCATAAGAATATGAATGTACTTAATGTCACTGAATTGTACACTTAAAAATGATTATGATGGTAATGTATTATATGTATTTTTTACCACAATTTATTTAAAAATAGATGAGCTGGGCATTACCTGAGGTAAAACGATAATAGTAGCTAATGCTTATTGAATACTGACTATGAGTGAGCGAGCACATTATCTCACCCAACTCTGACCATAATCCTATAAAGTGGGGACCATTATGATCTCTCACAAATGAGATGTCTGAATGTAGTAAGATCAAGTCAGTTGTTCAAGACAACATAGCTAGTAACTGAAATTAAATTCAAATTCAGGCAGTCTGACTCCAAAGCCTAGGACCTTAACTGCTGTACTACAACATAAAATACTATATAAAATACCACAGATAGAAGTTCACAAAGATAACTATTCCAGCCAGTCCTGATAACCTAAACTATCAACTGAAGAGACCCACAGTAGAAGCAGACATACTGTATAACCAATATAGCAGATCAAAAGCATTGTGGAAACATGAAGATTATTCTTATAAAAAATGTACATACGTAAGTTTAGTGAGCTACACAGTCTCTCTCTTTAGAACCATGCACGGGGCGCCTGGGTGGCTCAGTCGGTTAAGCGACGGACTTCGGCCCAGGTCATGATCTCGCGGTCCATGAGTTCAAGCCCCGCGTCGGGCTCTGTGCTGACAGCTCAGAGCCTGGAGCCTGTTTCAGATTCTGTGTCTCCCTCTCTCTGGCCCTCCCCCAATTCATGCTTTGTTTCTCTCTGTCTCAAAAATAAATAAACGCTAAAAAAAAAAAAAAAAAAAAAATTAAAAAAAAAAAAAAAAGAACCATGCCCCAAATCAGTCCATAAAAGAAAGAGCAAAATAATGACAGTTCCAAATCACAGGTGGGACAGACACACACACACACACACACACACACACACACACACACACAAAATCTAAGACCCCAGCCTTCAGCATCCCAATTTTAATACTGTCCCCCCACCCCAAACCTCGTAGGGTAAGATTCAAGCGTCACCTTCTTCCTTTGCAGGCACTTGGAAATTCTGAGTCGTTTTGGTATTTGCTCTACGCAAAAGACTCCCCTTTAGCCTAAGGCTTTGCAGAACAAACATCACCCTCTGTATCTTCACCAGATAAATGAGTGCTAGAACTCAATCTATGCCCAATGCTAAGCAGATTTCCCATTACTACTTTAATTCTTTATTCTCTCATACCTCACAGTTTACGAGGTTTATTGATATAAAGGCAGAAACTTAAAAAAAAAAAAAAAGTACAATAAGCCAAACAAAAGTGTCAACAGCAGGAATGGGGGGCTAAGGAGGAACCTGAGCATGGAAGAGAGACAAGGAACTAACTTTTTGTATAACCAGTCCCTATTATTCAAGGAAAGGCAATGAAGGCTCCTCAGCACGAGTTCCCTTCTCTCCTGTAGCTTCTATCAAATAAACACATCTACAATAAATATACTTATTAGCTACATTTATTAAACCCTAGGCCATACTTCTTAATTCTCCATATTTCTTTGTAAAATTTTCTTAGTCTTTCCAGGAATTTTAATCCTTTCCTTAAAAGGAACCCTGATTAAACAGAGAAAGGTGCCTGGGTGCATCAGTCCTTAAGCATCTGACTTCAGCTCAGGTCATGATCTCAGGTTTGTGAGTCTGAGTCCCACATTGGGTGAACTCGAGCCCGGCCTCAGATGAGCTTGTGCCCCACTTCGGGTGAGCCCCACTTCTCTCTCTTTCTCTCTGTCCCTCGCTCACTTGCGCCTTCTCTCTCTCTCTCAAAAAAACAAAACAAAACAAAAAACAAAAAAAACAGAGGAACAACAGTCTTACTTTCAACCAAACTTAACTGAGCATATACTATGTTTCTGAATTAGATTTTTTTCATAAGCTTCTCACTTAATTCTCAAAAAGAATCCTTTGACTAAAGCATTATTAGATGCCACCCTTTCTCTTTTTATTTAAACCACCAAGTAAATTGAGAATCATACAGTTAAACTTACAAACATCTTACAACTAAAAAGCAAAGGGAAAAAAAAAATAAAGGAGCCAGGATTCAAACCTAAACCTTCGCTCTCACCTCTCTGGATCTCGAATTCTTCATCTGCCAAATGGAAATAATATTATCCATGCTCAAAGGCTGATGTAGGGAAACAAGTGTTGGCAAGGATATGGAGAAAAAGGAACCCTTATGCATTGTTGGTGGGAATGTAAACTGGTGCAGCCTCTGTGGGACACAGTACAGAGGTTCCTCAAAAAATTAAAAATAGAATTACCATATGATCCAGTAATTGCACTACTGGGCATTTACCCAAAGAAGACAAAGACACTAATTCAAAAAGATATACACCCCTATGTTTATTGTAGCATTACTTATAATAAATAGCAAAGTTATGGAAGCAGCCCAAATGTCCATCAATAGATGAATGGATAAAGATGTAGTGTGTGTATATATACACACACAACAGAATATTACTCAGCCATAAAAAAAAAAAACAATGAAACCTTGCCATTTGCAACAACATGGATAGATCTAGAGGGTATAATGCTAAGTCAAGTAAGTCAGTCAGAAAAAGATCAATACCACAGGATTTCATTCATATGTTGAATTTAATAAACAAAACAAAGAAAAAAGGAGACAAACCAAAAAACCAGACCCTTAACTATAAAGAACAAACTGATGGTCACCAGAGGGGAGGTGGGTAGGGGGATGGGTGAAATATGTGAAGGAGATTAAGAGTACACTTAATCATGAGCACCAAGTAAGGTATAGAAGGGCTGAATCACTATCATGTACCCTAAAACCAATATAACACTGTACGTATTTAACTATACTGGAATTAAAAAAAAAAAAGTTGAGGTAGGAATTACTACATGCAAAGCACTCAGATCAGTACCTGCTCCTCAATAAACATTAGTTCTTTTCCTTTTTTCTTTCATGCTTGAATTGTCTGGTTTGTTGGCTTATTCCAAACAAATAGCATTTTCAATGTTGACTATGCTTTTCTTTTTTCTTTTATTTTTTCAAGATTTTACTTTTTTACTTTTTTTTACCTTTTTTTAAAACTTTTTTTTTTAATGTTTATTTATTTTTGAGACAGAGAGAGACAGAGCATGAACGGGGGAGGGTAAGAGAGAGGGAGACACAGAATCTGAAACAGGCTCCAGGCTCTGAGCTGTCAGCACAGAGCCCGACGCGGGGCTCGAACTCACGGACCATGAGATCACGACCTGAGCCGAAGTCAGACGCTTAACCAACTGAGCCACCCAGGCGCCCCTTTTTTTACCTTTTTTAAAAAATTTAATGTTTATTTTTGAGAGAGAGAGGGAGAGATAGAGCGCGTGCGCACAAGTGGGGGAGGGGCAGAGAGAGAGGGAGACACTGAATCTGAAGCAGGCTCCAGGATCTGAGCTGTCAACACAGAGCCCGATGTGGGGCTTGAACTCAGACTGTGAGATCATGACCCGACCCGAACTCAGATGCTTAACCGACTAAACCACCCAGGTGCCCCTTTTTACTTTTTTTTTTTTTTTTTTTAACATTTATTCATTTTTGAGAGAGCAAGCAAGCGAGCGAGCCAGCCAGGGCGGGGACAGGCAGAGAGAGAGACAGACAGAATCTGAAGCAGGCTCCAGGTTCCTAGCTGTAAACAGAGCCCAGCATGGGGCTAGAACCCACGAACCGTGAGATCAAGACCTGAGTCAAAGTCAAAGCTTAACCAACTGAGCTACCCAGGAGCCCCTTACCTTTTTTTTTTTTTTTTTTTTACAAAGTTCATTCGTTTATTATTTCTGAGAGAGAGAGTGCACACAAGCGAGGGAGGGGCAAAGAGAGAGAGGGAGACAGAAACTGAAGCAGCCTCCAGGCTCTGATCTGTCAGCACAAAGCCTGACATGGGCCTCAAACTTATAAACCATGAGATCATGACCTGAGCCAAGTTGGACGCTTAACCAACTGAGCCACCCAGGCGCCCCAGAGATTTTACTTTTAAGTAATCTCTACACCCAACGTGGGGCTCAAACTCACAAATCTTGAAGATCAAGAGTCACAGGCTCCACTGACTGAGCCAGCCAGGAGCCCCAAAGTTGACTGTTTTTCTAAGCTAATTTATTAACTAGTTTGTCTTGGTCCCCACAACGATGTTCATCACATGATGTGACTCTGAGACACTCAGGAGCATTTCTGGCTCACCTGGCAACTAGGATGCCTGCAACAGAGCACTTACTTTATGCTCAGAGACTTGCATAAGGATTACTTCCTCTCCTCTATTCTCCCTTAGACAAACAGACGCACACGCAGGTAGAAAAAATTTTAAAGCCATAATTAACTTAATTAACATAGAGTGACAGAAATAGAAAAAGCCACAGTGTTCTGGCCAGGCAGTAGGCTTCGGGGGAAACAAAAATTCTCTGGCTGGCAAAGTGAGGGGAGTAATAAGCATCCACTAGGGAGGAAAAGAGTCATGGCCAAGTGGCAGGAACTAGGGAATGTCTAAAATGAAAGGTCAACATCATCCATCAGAGCCCTTACTCCTGATCCCCAGAATAGATTAGGTGCCCTGATCTATCAAACAAGAAGTTACACCAGAGAAAAGTCTGATTATGAGCTCCCTAAGGGATAAAACTATAACTTAAAGTGAGATCCCTGGGGCACAGAACAGTATAGACAGGCATTCATATTTGTTGAGATATAATGAATAGATAAGTGAATAAAGTCAGATTGAAAGGTTTTCTCCATCTTTTCCACATTGCACTAATACTACACAAGGAGAGTTCCTACCATCGTCTATCATCCAATCCATAACTATGTTTTATTATATCTGTTTTGTTTTGGTTTATATGTTTTATATGTTTATATTTTCCAGCTTTATTGAGATATAATTGACATATAACATTATATAAGTTTAAGGTGTACAACATATTGATTTGATACACTTATATATTGCAATGATTACTACCACACCATTAGCTAACACCTCCATCATATAATTACCATTTTTTATGTGGGGAGAACATTTAAGACCTACTCTCTTAACTTCCAAGTACATAATACAGTATTGTTAACTATATTCACAATCCTGTGTATTAGATCCCCACTACTTATTCATCTTCTAACCAGAAGTCTGTATCTTACTATATTTTCATTCTTAAAAAACTGGTAACCTAAGTTCTAAGAGAGTGGTGACTGGTTTCTTGTTTGTTTTGTTTTTGAAAGAGAGAGAGAGAATCTTAAACAGGGAGTGGAGTCCAATGCAAGCTCGATCTCACAACCCTGAGATCAAGACCTGAGCCAAAATAAAGAGTCAGCCCCTTAACCAACTGAGCCACCTAGGTGCTCCAATTCTTTTTTTTTTTTTAATTCTTTTTTTTTTTTTAGTAATCTGTACACCCAATGTGGGACTCAAACTCATGACCCCAAGATCAAGAGTCACACGTTCCACTGACGGAGCCAGCCAGGTGCCCCAACAGTGGTAATTCTTTTAAGCTAGGATATGTGACAATCAGGTATAGCCACTCATCTTTTAAGATTAAGATTCTTTTTTTAATTTTTTTTTTCAACATTTATTTATTTTTGGGACAGAGAGAGACAGAGCATGAACGGGGGAGGGGCAGAGAGAGAGGGAGACACAGAATCGGAAACAGGCTCCAGGCTCTGAGCCATCAGCCCAGAGCCTGACGCGGGGCTCAAACTCCCGGACCGCGAGATCGTGACCTGGCTGAAGTCGGACGCTCAACCGACTGCGCCACCCAGGCGCCCCTAAGATTAAGATTCTTAAAAGCCTTAACCTTTTCTTGATCTCCTCTCCCCATTCCCAGAAATGCCTAATCTGTTTCTTTCGTTGGGTTCCACTTTACCCCAGATGTATCTGACCTATTCCTGGCTAGAACCCTAGATATACTTCTATCATAGCACCTATTAAACTTACTTGTACTTCCTTATTTACATATCTGTCTTGTTACTGATTTGCCCCTCCAGACCTGTGCTTTGCCACACAGTAGCCACTAGCCACATGTAGCTACTTAAATTCAAATACATTACTTAAAACTAAATAAAATTTAAAATTCAGTTCCTCTGTCTCACCAGCCACCTTTCAAACACGCAAGGGCCACATGTGGCTGGCTGGTGACTACCATATTGGATAACACAGATATAAAACATTTCCATTACTGCAGAAAGTTCTATTGGACAGCACTGTGTCTACATCATATATGTTCCCTAAGGCACACACAGTCTAGCAGGCAATCTGGCAGGAGTTATGCTTAATTCATTGTGGTAACCTAGCCCTTGGTAAATTCCTAGTAAGTCTCTTAGGAATGACTAACAGCTTGTTCTACCTTTCTTATTATTACACACCACCAGGGCCTTGGTTTCATAAGTTCAATGTCCCCTATAGGCTAGAATCAGTGTAATAACTCACCATCATACCAACTTGTGAAAAAAGGTTGGAACCACAATAGTTAGGATTAATCAGAAGCCTAAGTTTGGTCTGTCTCCTCAAACCAAAGCTCCACTACTTAATGTGAGACTTGGTGAAGAATAGGGCTTATTTCTTATTTCTGTTTTAGCATGTAATTAAACTCTAGGTAATTCTAAAAGGATTTTTTTTTTCAAATATTGGAACAATCTGACAACTCAGCAGAAATAAAAACAAGGAGACACTGAAATTTATCACACTTTTTGGACTTAGTATGCTCTTTATATACACATATAGTCTAATCTCAATCTCTCTCTCTCTCTCTCTCTCTCTCTATATATATATATATAGTCATTTGGCACACATTTTCTGAGGTCTTATTAAGGGCTGAGGGCTAAAAAAGAAAAATAAATTCTAGTGGCAGATAGAAACAAATTAGAATAATACAAAGGGGTAAGTGCTCTATGATAAAGGGCAGTACCAGGAACAAAGGAAAGGCTGAGCACAAAGGAAAGGCTGAGAACCCAATGGTGAAATGCGACAGAGGGTGGGGGAACTACAGGGAGGCTGCTCAAAAATATGCCCAAGGTAAGTTTTACAGGGTAATTAAGAGGCTGGTAAATGAAAAAAAGGGTGGAAGGTGTCATACACAGAGACAATGGCATTGAAGAAGGTACAGGCAGGCATGTGACTTGGACAGTAAATGTCAAGTAGTTCAATCTGGCTGGAGCAACACGAAAAAGAAATAAGATTTGAGGCTAATGAGGCAGGCAGAGCCAAATCATGAAAAAGCTTTGCAGAATAAACTAACCTATGATGGTTTTTAAAGTAGGAAAAAGGAGTGCAATCTATATTCAACAAAGCTCACACAGAAGCAGCATGGAAGATGATTTGGAGGAGGTAGGATAGGAGCAGGGAAGTTGCTGGAAAAACCTGATGAGATGGTGTATTTTACCACCACCACCACCACCACCACCACAACAACAACAACAAACTGGGGGAAAAAAGTGATGAGATAAGGGCCATCTGATGCAAACAGTTTTAAACACAACCTATTTTAAATGGGTCTGTCTTCATTAGTCTATGGCTCTCAAAGCTGTAACACCACGATTCAATTATACAGCACAACTACAAAAGCAACTGTTAAAGTCAATTAAATAAACTAAAAAAATTACACTGCACTCTTATTCAACGTTCTTTGAACTAAAGCTGCACATTTTTCTCTATTCCACCGCACACAATTTTGGAAAAACACTTCAGCCAGCTGAGCACATCTGTGCAGTGTGCAACAAGTGTAAACAATTTAACAGGAGTTTAATGAAACATTTCCTATTCTTATTAGAGAAAAAAATTAGAAAATTCTAACATGGCAACATCAGGTTGCAAATTGACATTTTTAAATTAGTCTTTTTTTTTTTTAAATGAACATGCCAATTTTAAATCCCATCTGGTTGCCTGGTGCAGCTGTCTTGAATGAATACAGCACTTTCAGTTATTAGGCACTTGGCTAAAGCATTCAGAACTGCCACGTGCTATCTACAGCCACAGCCACAAGTATATATAGTACTGAAGAAGTAACCTACATACTCTTACTGGTATGAGAGAAATTCTTAGTCTATCCTGAAGTAGAGGGGACATGTGGGAAAATGAAAGAAACAATCTCACAACTTTAACAACATATCTTTTTTCCCTTACAACGGAATGGAGTCTTGGGGCCCTGGCCAACTCAGTTGGTGGAGCATGTGACTCTTGCTTGTAAGTTCGAGCCCCACATTGGGTGTGGAGCCTACAGAAAGAAAAGAGAAGAGAAGAGAAGAGAAGAGAAGAGAAGAGAAGAGAAGAGAA
>NW_024412411.1:3213012-3215117 GCF_014898765.1 Herpailurus yagouaroundi
AAGAGAAGAGAAGAGAAGAGAAGAGAAGAGAAGAGAAGAGAAGAGAAGAGAAGAGAAAGGCAATGGATTCTGATAACTTTGATCCCATAGTTCCTTTGCCTAGAGAGTTTTACCTACCCTCCTGCCTTGTACCAACAAAATCTTAAGAACGAAGGCTTTGTAATTAAACTAAAACCAGGTTCAATTCCAACTCTACCTATTATACACTATATGAACTGAACACAATTCTTGATCTTCCAGAGACCAATTTCCTCATGTGGATAACGATAACACCTAACCTGGCAGAGTTTGGTGAAGATGATAGAAAATGTACATCAAGTATCTATAGAACATCTGGCTCATATGGGCATTCAATAAAGGGTAACTATTTTTACACTCTCCTTTGCACCTCACTGTAATTTGTATATAACAGTAATTATGCACCTACCTTAAAAGTTTATTTTGAGGATTAAATGAATTAATACAGGTAAAGGGCTTAGAACAGTGCCTGGCACTTAGTAAGCAACCGTTAATTGCCTGTTGCTATTGTTGTTATTACTATTACACACCATTATCATAGCATGTTTCACACTGAATTGTAATTTCTTTATTCGCTGTCTTCCTCCCTAGTACTTAGCAGAAAACCTTGTAAATAAGCTGTTGACCAGTTGAATAAATAATGGCTGAAGGCATGAACTGAAGAGATCACAGTTCTGTGATAAGGGGGAAAACCTTTCAGAATTTATTACACAACTGTCATATAGTAGCCATTCAATAAGAATGTGTTGTTGGGGCCCCAGGGTGGCTCAGTCAGTTAAGGGTTCGACTTAGGCTCAGGTCATGATCTCACCATTCAGGAGTTCAAGCCCCACATTGGGCTCTGTGCTGACAGCTCAAAGCCAGGAGCCTGTTTCAGATTGTGTGTCTCCCTCTCTCTCTGCCCCTCCCCTGCTCACGTTCTCTCTAAACATTAAAAAATGTTTAAAAAACCAAACTGATATTTAACAAAAGATTTTAATGACACTTGAAAATGCTTATAACCTAATGTTAAATTAAAAAGCACTCTGGGGCTCCTGGGTAGCTCAGTGGGTTGAGCATACAACTTTGGCTCAGGTCATGATCTCACAGTCCATGAGTTTAAGCCCTGTGTCAGGCTCTGTGCTGACAGCTCAGAGCCTGGAACCTGCTTCACATTCTGTGTCTCCCTCTCTCTCAGCCCCTCCCCCATTCACATTCTATCCCTCCCTCTCAAAAATAAACATTAAAAAAAATAATTTAAAAAAAGCACTCCGCAAAACTGTTTCTATAGTATGATCTTTATATGAAATAAATAGGAGGGACACCTGGCTGGCTCAGTCACAGGACCATGCAACTCTTGATCTCTGGGTCATGAGGTCAAGCCCCACAATGGGTGTAAACATTACTTACATAAATAAGTAAGGTTTAAAATAAATAGGCGGAAAAAAATGCTGAAAGTTTTAAAAGTTAATCTCTGCCTAGTAGAATACAGGGAGGACAGGATATAGAGAGAGTTTTGTCAAGTTTTCAAATTTCCCGTAACAGGCATTTTTCAAAAAACCACAGAGGTTTTTTGGAGAAGAAGAAGAAAAATGAGGATGTTAAATGCCATCAGGACTAATCAAAATCTTTGGAATCTCTGCTAGGTGAGGATATAAAAGGCGTATTATTTTTATACAAAAGGATTACATTAATTCTAGTGACAAGTGACACAACTACACGGGTGAAACACAATAGGACAGCAATAAAGAGGAAATCCAATCAGATTCCCTGGCGGTCACTTTCATTCTGGAATGTCTGTCAGCAGCAAAGTCAAGTTCAACGAGTGAGGTGAGGAATGACGCCTGATGGGTGAAGGTAACAGAAATATAGCTAAAACCTAGTGCTAAAATGTGTAAGTTATTTAAAAGCACAGAACCTGTCAATTACCATATGGTATGATATAGACCATAATGGACGGCAACAGCAAGAATGTGGCACAATAGTATCCAGAAGGTCCAAGAAGGCTTCATATGCAAGAAGACTACTTTGCTTTTTTTTTGTATTCTCTTTTTTTCAACCTATGAAATTTATTGTCAAATTGGTTTCCATACAACACCCAGTGCTCA
>NW_024412411.1:3215127-3275628 GCF_014898765.1 Herpailurus yagouaroundi
TATGAAATTTATTGTCAAATTGGTTTCCATACAACACCCAGTGCTCATCCCAAAAGGTGCCCTCCTCAATACCCATCACCCACCCTCCCCTCCCTCCCACCCCCCATCAACCCTTAGTTTGTTCTCAGTTTTTAACAGTCTCTTATGCTTTGGCTCTCTCCCACTCTAACCTCTTTTTTTTTTTTCCTTCCCCTCCCCCATGGGTTTCTGTTAAGTTTCTCAGGATCCACATAAGAGTGAAAACATATGGTATCTGTCTTTCTCTGTATGGCTTATTTCACTTAGCATCACACTCTCCAGTTCCATCCACGTTGCTACAAAGGGCCATATTTCATTCTTTCTCATTGCCCTGTAGTACTCCATTGTGTATATAAACCACAATTTCTTTATCCATCCATCAGTTGATGGACATTTAGGCTCTTTCCATAATTTGGCTATTGTTGAGAGTGCTGCTATAAACATTGGGGTACAAGTGCTCCTATGCATCAGTACTCCTGTATCCCTTGGGTAAATTCCTAGCAGTGCTATTGCTGGGTCATAGGGTAGGTCTATTTTTAATTTTCTGAGGAACCTCCACACTGCTTTCCAGAGCGGCTGCACCAGTTTGCATTCCCACCAACAGTGCAAGAGGGTTCCTGTTTCTCCACATCCTCTCCAGCATCTATAGTCTCCTGATTTGTTCATTTTGGCCACTCTGACTGGTGTGAGGTGATATCTGAGTGTGGTTTTGATTTGTATTTCCCTGATAAGGAGCAACGTTGAGCATCTTTTCATGTGCCTGTTGGCCATCCGGATGGCAAGAAGACTACTTTAAAAGATAAAGACTTAAACCTGGAAAAAGGGGAGAAGGCCATTCTAGGAAAAAGGGGCAGCCCAGAGAAGAGAAACAATTTAACATGCCTGAGAAAAGGACATTCATTTCTGTGTTGCCAGAGTACAAAGTGCAAGGCAGGCAGAGGTGAAAGATGTGGGTGCAGAAGTCATCAGACGCAGGTCTCAGAGGACCTAAATGCCTGGTCTGTTAGCCAAGCAGCTTCACATTAATCAATCAACAAGGGTACCAGTCCAAAAGAAGTTTATTCCAGGAAAAGACACTGGCCGCGTTGTGGTAAAGATAAGTGAAATCAGGTAGCATAGAAAAGAGTAACCAACCCAGTCTGGGGGCTCATAAAGTTGAGAGAAGGTGCCAAATTTGAGACATGAAGCAAAAATGGAGCTAAGGGCAGCAACATACAAGATGATAGCACACTGTTGATACCTGGGGTCTGAGACAAATTCTGCAAATCAGGGAACCAGTCCTTCCTGCAATGCTTCCAAAGAGGCAACCATTCTCATCACCAGAATGTAAGCTCCAAAGACCTCATTTGTCTTGTTCACTGCTATGTTTCCAATACTAAAAATATCAAGCACAAAGAAGCTGCTCTATAAATATTTGTGAAGAAAAAGACATAAGGGTGCTTGCTGTTATATTAAAAAGCAATGGGAATTCACAGTAGCCAAAAGATAGAAGCAACCGAAGCATTCATTGACAGATAAATGGATAAAAAATAAATGTGGTATATACATACAATGAAAAATTATTCGACTTCAAAAAGGAAGTAAATTCTGACATATACTACAACCTTGACATTATGCTAAGTGAAAAAAACAGTCATAAAAGGACAAATGCTGTATAATTTCACTCATATTGATGAGGGAAACAAAGGCAAGAGAAATGTAGCTTAAATTAAACCTCCTTACAGTTTGCAGCTCACTGATAGATACCTGAAACATGTAGAGCGTGACCTTCCTCAAGAAACTCATGGCTTCCTGAGTGCTTTAATGTTTATGTTTATTAAAGACTAAAAGCAACATTATCCTAAGAGCAGTTAGCCTGGCAAGGTCCTGAAAATCTTGCTTCAAAATTCCTTAGAAACTTACTTTAACTCTATCCCCTCTCCCTCCACAAACTTAAAAGTATATTATCAGTCACTCTTCACAATCCCAGTGCAGCTCTTTCTGCCAACAGCTCTTGTTCCTGTGCTATAATAAAATCACCTTTGTGCACCAAAAACATCTCAAGAATACTTTCTTAGCCATTGCTCACAAACCCCACTTCAAACTGCATCAATATGAAATTTGAATAGAGTAATCGAATTCATAGTGACAGAAAGTTTAATAGTGGCTGCTAGGGGCTGGAAGGAGAAGGAAATGGAGAGTTACTGTTTAATGACTATAGAGTTTCAGTTGTGCAACATGAAAAAAGTTCTGGAGATGGAAGGTGGGATGGTTGCACAACAATGTGAATGTACTTAATGTCATTGAACTACAATTATAAAATGGTTAAAATGGCAAATTTTATATATATTTTAATTCCAAAACCCAGGGGAGCCTGGGTGGTTCAGTCAGTTAAGCATCCAACTCTTGATTTTGGCTCAGGTCATGATCTCATGGTTTTGTGAGTTTGAGCCCCAGGTCGGGCTCTGTGCTGGCAGTGCAGAGCCTGCTTGGGATTCTCTCTCCCCCCTCTCTCTCTGCCCCTCTCCCACTCAGGCTGTCTCTGTCTCTCTCAAAATAAATAAATACAAACTTTGAAAAAATAAAATAGGGCACCTGGGTGGCTCAGTTGCTTGAACATCCGACTTCGGCTCAGGTCACAACCTCATGGTTTGTGGGTTCAAGCCCCGTGTCAGGCTCTGTGCTGACAGCTCGGAGCCTGGTGCGTGCTTCAGATTCTGTGTCTCCCTCTCCCTCTCTGCCTCTCTCAAAAATAAACATTAACAAAAAATTTTTAATAAATAAAAATAAAACAAAATAAAATTACAAAACCCACCCAAAAAAATGTTACTTAAAAAGGAAGCAACAGGGAAAACAAAAGAAATGTAAAAAAGGTTAAAGTAGTATAGGAACACCTGGGTGGCTCAGCTGGTTGAGCATCTGACTTTTGATTTTGGTTCTGTTCATGATCTCACAGTTTGTAGGATAGAGCCCTGCATCGGGCTCTGTACTGACAGCAGGGAGCCTGCTTCTCTTTCTCTTTCTCCCTGTCTCTCTCTCTCTCTCTCCCCGCTCTGGCCCACCCCCCCCCCCCCACTCGCACATATGCTCTCTCTTTCTCAAAATAAATAAGTAAACATTTAAAAAATATGTAAAGCAGTACAAGTATAACTAAAGACTAAGGCCAACCCTTAGGAATTTGGAGCCAAAGGCAAATAGCAGTGTCTCCTCAATCCCTCCCTTCAACCGTCATTTCCATCCATATCCAATTTAGTAATTTTACATGCATTGAGTACCAATTAAAACAAATACTAAGTGTGGAATCCCCAAGGAGTCACAAACAAGCAAATCCATGGGCAACCTGAGAGACGCAGTATGAAAAACCAGTCTCATTGAAGTTACCTTTTGTTTACCTTTGTTGGTAACAGAAAACAAAGGTCATTTACTTGAACACCTAATATATGTGGGGCACTGTGGCTGGAGTTTTATGAACATTATCTCTAATTGTAACGGTAACCTTGAAAGCTAAATGTTAAAATTCTATTTTTATACTGAATTATCTAGGATGAGTTACCTACCTCTCTGTGCTACTGCAGGGGCTTAGGCCCCCAACTTGTCCTGCCCTCTAGCTCTGCAGAAGCTTTAAACTGGGAGTACCTAGATTAAGTACCAAATACTTTTCTGGGCAATCCCCAATGGCCAGAGAGGCGGATGCTCTGCATACTGAGCCACTGGAGGAAGAAAAGAGGAGGGGATTAGCTCACCAAAGGTCTTTCAAACCCCAAACAGACCAAACAGGACAAAAATACAACGTTTGTAACAATGTTTCCTCCAGGAGGGCAAATGTGCCACTGGCAATACCTAAAATATTAGTGCGGCTTAACAAAAGCTTCAATGACTAACAGCCCTCACTCCTTTTCCTCCCCTAGATCAGCCCCAGAAACCATTACCAGGCTCTCATCTCCTTCTGGCCCATTTGCCTCAGGCTCTCACACTCCCATCTGTGCCACCCCCAACACCACCAAGTTTAAGACTAATCTAAGGAAGCTCTTTTCTACTTCCATACACCTTTCAATCCTGCTCATTCCTTTACCTACCTCTGCTAGGTGACATCTACTATCAAATAAACTGTACAATTTTCACTTTTTTTTAATGTTTATTTATTTTTGATAGAGGGGAGAGAGCATGAATAGGGGAGGGGCAGAGAGATAGGGAGAGAGAGGATCCGAAGCTGGCTCTGTGCTGAGCCTGATGTGGAGCTCGAACTCACAAACCATGAAATCATGACCTGAGCCAAAGCCAGATGCTCAATTGACTGAGCCACCCAGGCACCCCAGTTCTCAGACACTTCCAAACACATTAAATCACTTACTCCTTGCAACAACTCACAGAGATCAGTATTAGTATTTCCACTCGGCCAAACTGACTCAGTTTAATCTAAATAAATAAGTGCAAAATATCCACCGGAAAGGCCACCTTTCTCTTATCTTTTTTTTTTTTAAGCCTTTCTTCAAAGCTTCCAATAGCATGGTGTCATGTCTCACTGGCCAGATTTTGGGCATATACCCATTCCTAAATCATTCACTGGCAAGGGGCATGGGATTACCATGACAACTGACTTAAACTAATTCCCTGGGGTGGAATGGGACCTGGCAAACACACAACAACCACAGTGCCCATCACCTCTAGAACACAAACAGGAAATAATGAGAGAAGCAGATTGCCTTCATACTCCTTAGTATATTTCCTTCATGTCACAGTGACCCCAAAGACTCTGTGAGTAAGAACTATTGGCCTGGGGAAGAGGGAAAGAAGCACTCTACCGAGTTGAGAGTCTGTGGAGATCATTCTGGAAGAGAATCTAGAGACCTTAGTTTTAGTAATAGTACTACGCTAATTCTAAACCTAAGCCTGCCATGCAGGCCTTGCTAAGAGACTGCCTCTCCCTAGCCTTCAGTTTCCCTCTCAGGATTAAGAGACCACTTAGATCAGTGTTTTCAAACTGGTCTTCAGAGAGCTAAGGGTTATGAAAAGGTGTCCAGGACCAGAAGTAAAAAGAAGGGGGATACAAAGGAGTAGTGTCATAAGCCCCACTCCAACCACAGCAGCTTTCCTTTGATCTCCTCATGTAACATTTGGTAGAAAGAGTTCTAGCACTTAAAAAAAAATTTTTTTTATCCACTACACTAGATGATCAATAACATCCTTTACAGATTCACATTCTATTTCTCAATGAAACACGTATCAGCTGAACAATCCCCCAATAATCACTTCATAGTTCACTAAAGTTATGAATGACCTTCACATTGATGAATCCAACAGAAATCGTCTTTATTTTTATTTGATCTCTCAGCATCATTTAGCATTGTTGTTCATCTCCTCCTTATTGAATCCCTTGGCTTTTGAACATTACATTCTCCTAGATTTCTCCCTGTCTCTATGTCCGCCCCTTCTCTGCTCTCCAAGGTTATCCTCTTCTACCCAGTGATGAAATGTTTAAGACTGTACCATTCCCTTTTCTTTTCTCCCTCTGTTCTCCCTCCCTAGACAATCTAATCCATGTCCATGACTTTATTTACTATCTAAATGCCAAAAACATAACCAATGTTTCTCTAGACTGTTACCTTTCTCTAAGTTCCAGTCATGCTTATTTGACTATTCAATATCATTCTTTGGATGTCTTAAAGTCACCTTAAATTCAACATGTCCAAAACTAAATTCATAATATTCTATCCCAAAGTGGTGCTTTCCAGTGTCCCCATTTTAGCTAAAGACACCACCATCTACCTCGGAGTTATTAAGCCAACAACTTGGAAACATTCTCAACACTTCCTTCTCCTTTATCCCCAATATAATTTATCACACAGATCTATAAATTTCACGTACTACATCTCTCTTGCATTCCCCATTTCTACCTATCATCCTCTTCATCCAACCTACCATCTTGTGTCTCACATGGACCACATCTGTGCAAGAGCAGCCTTCCATTGACTGGTACTACTCTATAATCATTTTGGCAATGGATTCTAGGATATTACACCAAAAGCATGAGCAACAAAAGAAAAAAATAAATTGGAATAAACTGGACTTCATCAAAATTTAAAATTTTGCATATCAAAGACATTATCCAGAAAGTGAAAAGACAACCTACAGAATAAGAGAAAATATTTGGAAATCATATATGTAACAAAGCTCTGATATCCATACTATGGAAAGAATTCTCATCATTCAACAACCAAAAGGCAAAAGCTAACTGAAAAATAGGCAAAGGGGGCGCCTGTGTGGCTCAGTTGGTTGAGTGTGTGACTCTTCATTTCAGCTCATGTCATGACCCCAGGGTTGTGGTATCGAGCCCCACGCTCAGCATTGGAACTGCTTTAGATTCTCTCTCTCCATCTGCCCCTCACCCCAACTCACGCATGTACACACACTCTCCCTCTCTTTCAAAAGAAAGAAAGAAAGAAAAGAAAGAAAGAAAGAAAGAAAGAAAGAAAGAAAGAAAGAAAAGAAAGAAAGAAAGAAAGAAAGAAAGAAAGAAAGAAAGAAAGAAATTTTAAATTAAAATGGGCAAAGGATTTGAATATTTTTCCAAAGATATACAAATGACCAATAAGCACATGAAAAGATGCTTAACATTTGTCCTTAGAGAAATGCAAATCAGAGCTATAATAAAATACCATATTATACCCAATAAAATGGCCATTTTGGAGGGGGGAAAAAAGGAAGACATAACAAGGAATGTTGGGAATGATGTGAAAAAATTTGAACCCTCATACATTGCTGGTGGGAGTGTAAAGTGGCACAGCTGTTATGGAAAACAGCTTGGCAGTTCTTCAACAACTTACACAATTATTGTATGACCCAGCGAGTCCACTCTTAGGTATAGATCCAAAAGAAATGAAAGGAGGTACTCAGATAATACATGTGCCCACATGTTCATATAAGTATTATTCACAATGAACAAAAGGCAGAAACAATCCAAATGTCCACCATCACATGAATAAACAAATTGTGATATATACAGTGTAATATTCAGCTATAAAAAGGAATGAAGTACTGATACATATGACAATATGAACCTCAAAAACATTATTCTAGGGGCGCCTGGGTGGCTCAATTGGTTGAGCATCCAACTCTTGATTTTGGCTCAGGTGATCCCAGGGTCGTGGGATGAAGTGCCACATCAGGCTCTGCACTGAGCATGGAGCCTGCTTAAGATTCTTTCTCTCTCCCCCTCTGCACCTCTGCACACACACGTGCTCTAAAATTAAAAAAAAAAAAAAAAATCATTCTAAGTGAAAGAAACCAGACACAAAAGTCCACATACTGTATGATTTTATTTATATGAAAATATCCAGAACAGGTAAATCCAATGAGACAGAAGTAGACTGAGGCTGACACTGGATGAGGGTAGGCAGGAACAGAGAATGACCACTTTACATATGGGGTTTCCTTTTGGGGTAATGGAAATGTTTTGGAACTAGATAGAGGTGGTTGCACAACAACGTAAATGTACTAAATATCACTGGATTTTCACTCTAAAATGGTTAATTTCATGTTATGTGAATTTCACCTGAATCAGTCAGTCAATCAATTGGATAAGAGAACTCTCTCATAAGTCCACCCCCAAAATTCAGTTATTGTCTTTTCTTCTCATGACCCAAGTTGTAACACCAGACAGTGTATTTCTTGCTTCTCATCAGGAAAGAAAACAAGAGCTCCAGGGAGTTGTTTTCACAAATGAAAAGAACATAAACAAAATCCTCAATAGCCCTACTACAACATTAAATGAGTCCAAGTGGCTAGGTCTCACTTCAGGAAAGCCCAATGAAGGCACTTTTCCTAAGACACCTGTTGCTGGGATTCAGGATACATGTATAGAGACAAAGAGAACACTTACCCGAAAGAAGTTTTAAGTAGCTTCGAAAACCAAAATAATAATAATAATAATAATAATAATAATAATAATAATAATGCAATGGATACAAACAGCAAGTGTGGAAGGCTATCAACCTGCCATGTGCTAAAAACAAATGTAGCTTAGGGGCGCCTGGGCAGTTCAGTCAGTTAAGCATATGGCTCTTCATTTCAGCTCAGGTCATGATCTCCCGGTTTGTGGGTTCAAGCTCTGCGTCAGGCTCTGTGCTGACAGAGCAGGGCCTGCTTGGGATTCTCTCTCTCCCTCTCTCTCTGCCCCTCCCCTGCTTGTACTCTATCAAAATAAATATATAAACATTAAAAAAATGTAGCTTAATCAAAGAAAAACTGAAAGAAGTATGTATTTAGTAAGATGGCCAAAATAAAATAGAGTGATAATACTAAACACTGGCAAGGATGCAGAGAAACTGGATTTCTTATACATTGATGGTAAGAATGTAAAATGGTACAGCCACCCTAGAAAATAGTTTGGCAATTTCTTACACAACTAAAATGGACTTCCTATATAACGTAGCAATTGCACTGTTGGGCATTTATCCCAAAGAAATAAAAACACAAAAACCTGTACACAAATGCTCATAAGGACTTTCTTTGTAATAGCAAAAAACCTGGAAGCAACCCAAATGCCCTTCAAGAGAAGAATGGTTAAATAAACTCTGGTACATCCACATGATGGACTTCTATTCAGCAACAAAAGAGAAACTAAAGATGGATACAATAATCCAGATAAATCTCAAGGGCATTATGTATGGTGAAGTCAATCTCAAAAGGTTATATCCTATATGACTCCACTTATTTATCACTCAAAATGACAAAAGTATACAGATGGAGAACAGATTAGTAACTGCCAGGGGACAATGATAAGAATAGGCTGAGGGAGAAAGGGAAGTAAATGCGCAAATATAAAGGGGACAATACGAGTGAGTTTCTCTGTAGTGAAGGAACCACCTCTGTATCTTCATTGTTGTGGTAGCTGTACAAATCTCAACATGGTATAAAATTGCAGAGAGCTCTATACAAACACATACACACACACACACACACACACACAAATACATGTAAAAAATAGTGAAAAATGAATGAAAAAGGTTTGTAATCTAGTTAACATATTGTACCAAGATCAATTACCTGGTTTTGATATTGTTACATTATATAAGATGTGACCACTGAGGAAAGTTGGAAGGATACACAGGACTTTGTGTCTATTTGTGCAATTTCCTGTGAGTCTATATTTCATAATAAAAAAAATTGGGTTTTTTTTTTAAAGCAATACAATTGAACAAACATTAATTGAATATCTGTAACATGTCAGGTTCTGTGTACGGTGTTACATTCTGTAACAAAATGTTATTCATCAAAAAGTTACATAGTACAGGGGCACCCGGGTGACTCAGTCAGTTAAACCTCCAGCTCTTGATTTAGACTCAGGTCATGATCTCTTGGTTTGTGGGATCAAGCCCTGCGTTGTGAGTGCAGAGAATGCTTGGGATTCTCTCTCTCCCTCTTTCTCTGCCCCTCCCCGCCCCCCCTCTCTCTCAAAAAATAAAATAAAATAAGTAAACACTTTTAAAAAATTACACAGTACAATGTTGTCTAAAACAAATTTTTTTTTAATTTTGATAGCCCTAATTTTACACTTAATTTTTTTAAATTTTTGTAAATGTTTATTTATTTTGAGAGAAAGAGAAAGTCAGAAAAGCGTGAGTGGAGGAGAGACAGACAGAGAGAGACACAGAATTGGAAGCGGGCTCCAGGCTCTGGGCTGTCAGCACAGAGCCCGACGTGGGGCTCAAACTCACGAACCATGAGATCATGACCTGAGGCGAAGTCGGATGCTCAACCAACTGAGGCACCCAGGTGCCCCCTGACCTATCCACTTCAAAAATTAAAACACTTTTTTCTGAAACTAATATATTTACTACTTTCTCTAATACAGCAACTATTACAACATTAATTTACTATTAACATACTTAAGAAATACATTATTACTACTGTATGCCAAAGCACATTTTTTATACCATTAACAAATATATCAGGAGCTCAGAAACACATCACTAGCTCTCCTTTTTCAAACAAAAAAAAAAGCCTGGAAGGTGCAGAAACATGTGAGCTGGAGAGAAAAAAAAAAAAAAGTTGTTTAAACTGAAAGAGTAACTACATTTGAACATATACTGGGATAGGAGGAAAAAGTAGCTTCTCGGGAGTATATCTATCCTAAGAAATGGGAGTGAACCAGAGCACAAACGTGGCCCATGGCAGAAGATATAACTGGTATAAAAAATGAGAAGCGTCTTGAGTCCCGAGGAGAGGCAAGAGGATAAAATCTAACAATGCCAACAGTGTTTGGATGGTCTGGGATCCTACCTTAAGCCCCCATACCAGCCAAACAGATCTACCTGCTGGACTTCCAATGTATCTGTTGCTCTGCCGGGAAGTCTTTCCTGGTTACGCAAGCTAAAAGTGGTCTCTGAACTCCGACTTTCACAAAAGTATAAATTAAGTACCACCTCTAGAAACTTACTCTATACTACTATAAACTGTAGTTTATAGTACATTTTAATCCATCTCCCACATGAGTAGGACCTTACAAAAATGCAATGCATTAACATGGAATAAAATATGTAAATCAAGAGCATTTAGTTCAGGTTTCATGCCAATATGGCCACGTCCATGCTATTCCCTATGCCTGAATGATAAACCCGTAAATGTTAAACTGCTTTCCCAGAGGAAATGTCTTATTTTCTCCTTGTAAGTCACCTTTCTTTCCTAGGCTTCCAGCAAATTCGGAGGTAAACTTGTAACTCACCTACAGCAAGTGGCAAGACCCATATATTATTCTACTTTCATTAGTACTGAATAATTTTCTTTTCTATAGTATTTTACTAAGTTACTATTATAAACTACCTTAAATTCTTTGTGGAATAAATACGCTAAAGACCACACAAATTGGTAAACCCTACTATATCCTTATAAATGTATTAAAATTATGGCATACAGGACTCAAAATGGCATAGCCATTCACTTAAAAAAAATCCATAAACCAAGATCCTTATCAGGCCTCCTCCCATTAACTGAAATGGCTTTATTTTTATATCTGCATCATTTAACTAAGGGGCAAAAAGTGACACTTCACTCACTTTGGACAATAAAAAAAACTTTGGATAATTTAAATATCCCCTTACCCTATATGATTCTTGTTCTTGAGGTATAATGCTGCAATCTTAGGAAGGATTGTGATTCAAAGCATTATAGGGGAATATTTACAGCTATATACCCTCTTTTTTTTTTTTTTTTTTTTTAAGATTTTATTTTTAAATAATCTTGACACCCAACATGGCGCCCAAACTTAAAACCTTCAGATGAAGAGTTGCATGACCAGGGCACCTGAGTGGCTCAGTCAGTTGGGCATCCGACTCTTAATCTCAGCTCAGGTCTTGACCTCAGGGTCATGGGTTCAGGCCCCACATTAGGCTCCAGACTGGGAGTGAAGCCTACTTTTTCAAATAAAAAAAGGTGCCAGTCAGGTGCCTCAATTCATCTCTCTGACCCTTATCATAGATGGGAATAATACTTAACCCTGATGGGCTCCTTTGGAGATTATAAAAGACAATATATGCAAATCATCAAGCAGGTCCTCAGTAACTCGTATCATTTGATTCAGACTTCAGTCCACAATCCAGATTTCCTGCTTCAAGGTGAAAGTGTTTTCCATTATAGAATGAAGTCTACAATGTTAGTTATACTTTTTCCATTTGATTTCTTGCTTAATCTGGTTTCGAACTTTAAATCTCAATAAAGAACTAAAGATCACCTATTAATAGAGTAGTTCTGCCGAACATGGACAAAACATTCCCTGGGCACCAATGAAGCATATTTAGCAAGGAAATAACTCACTGGGGACCCAGGGAGGGAGCATTTACTAAACTATTCAATGGGATATCACTATATTATACACTACCCTTGTGACCAGAATTTCTAATACCACTACTCTCCGTATCCTTTATTATTTAATACTGACGTGATTGATTGGTGAAATCAATGAAAATGTGCAAAGACAAAATGCGCAGGTGGCCTTTCAAGCAATTCCAGACTGACGCTTCATCCCTATCAGGTATTTCATTTCTCTCATTTCATCTCTCTCATTCACCTATGCCAAGCCACTCAAACATTCCTAGTATATGCTCTGGAAGGCTCAATCACTCTATTTTCCATCATAAAACAACTGACAAGATCAGCTCTCTTACCTGTTAACTGAAAACCTAACCGCTGAAGACAACACTACTTACATAATAGCTATCTAACAGGTAGTACTATTAGCTAAGTGTGGTTTAGAGATAATTTATGTAGAATGCCTACACAATGTGCAGCCTAAAGAAAGTATACAGTAAATGGTAGCTGCTATTGTCATCATTAATAACTATTCGTGAATGCTCACTATTCTACCAATGTTATGCTGAGCACTAGGGGGAAACAATAGGTCTGGATGCAGTCTCACTCTTAGAGAGTATACAATCTAGTTGAGAGAAAACAAGGTAACTGTTATATAAAATTTTATAATTAAATGGTGAATTGTGTGCCATAAATAAAGTGCTGGAGGAGACTAGAAAGCTTTTCCTTCCATTAACTCACAAAAACTCTAAGGCAGAACAGAAATTATTATTCTTATTTTATAGAAAAAGAAACTGAGACCAAGAAAGAAAAACAATCGTGTAAATGTTCATGGAGACCAATCATTTATGCATTTAACAAATTCTAGGCCATGCACTATGCTAGGGGCAGAAAAGAAACATATCAGTTAGGACTCTTTCCATTGCAGATGACAGAAAACTTACTCCAAACTAGTTTAAATGAAAAGTTTATTGGTTCAATTAACTGAAGCCCAGCATTATGGAAGACCAGGGAGGATCCTCGATTCAGAACTCAAAGTCACCATCTCCATCTCTTTAGCCTCCCTTCCTTGGTGTCGGTTTTATCACAAGCCAGACTCTCCTCTTATAGTGGCAAAATAGCTTAACAGCTAACTAGTCCTTCTAGAAACTAATATCCTTCTATTCCAACAAGACTGGGAGAGAGTCTTTTGTAGTGGCTCCCACAAGTGTCCTAAAAAATCCAGTTCAGACCAGCTTAGAACATATATTCATCCTAAACCAATCACTGTGGCCAGAGGAATGTTATGTACTAGTTAGCTTGGGCCTGGCTCAGATACACCAGAGCTAAGAAGTTCCTACCCAAACCACACAGGGCAAAACAGGGAGGAAGTGTGGTTCCTAAAGTCAACGTCTGAGGTCATTACCAAGATAAGGGGGAAGGTAAGGAAGCAAACTACAAATGCCCACTACAAGGAACCCTGTGACTGTGCTCATGGAATACAGAGTTTAGGGCAATGATTTGCAAGCACAGATGTCTGGTTTTAAAGAGTCAAAGGTATGGTTCTAGTGAGAAATAAATATAATTGCAGTACAACGTGATAAGTACCACAGTGGATATGTGAACAAAATGTCACAGCACTCAGAAACAAAAAGGCGCTAAGGCCACTTGGGGTACTCAGGGAAGTCTTCATAGAGGTGATATATTGACCAACCTCAGCCCTAAAGAGAACATGGCAGGAAACAAATCACCCAGCTACAACAGTAGAACCAAGATTTCCTGATTCCCCTCAGGAATCTTCCCACCACTAGGTCCTAATGGTATGAGAGGAAGATGGTAGTGGGGTATCAATGGGGGTGACTGCCACAGAAGCTCATTTAAACCAGCTACTGTAACTGCTCAGTATTTAAATACACTGAAAAGGCCCTGTCTGCACAAGCAGCAAAACCACAAAGACCCTGCCAACCCTACTGAAAGATGTTCAGTTAGATGCAGTCATGACCCAAACCCAGAGCTAGACAGTCTGTCATTTCCCAGCACTTTAGCTTTGCCACCTCCTACCATGCCGCCTCTTTTCCACTGCATGTGTAAGGATCGAAAGTTCAAAGACAGAAGTACCAAACACACTAAGCTGAGGCCACATTATCATATGACAAAACAAGATAAAAGCCCCACAAAACTGACATCTCCACACATACAGTTTATGTTTATTGAGACAGCATGATGGACCAGAAAGGAGGCAGGGTTTGGGATCTGCTTCGATCTCCATCACTTACTAATTGTGTAACCTTGGGGCAAGCCACTTTTCTGACCCTCGGTTTCCTCACCTGTCAAACGGGAAATATGAGTGTACCATCTCCCTTCATGGAGCTATCATAGGAAAAAAAATATATAAAGCAAGGGAAAGCACTTGGTCAATTGAAAAGCACTGTGTAAATGTCGGTCATTATGTTCTTTAATTCTTTGTGGAAAATGTTTCAAAGTCTTATATAACTCTTACTTTTATAAAGAGCAAAAGCCTCAATGCTTCAAAACATAGGGACTCAGGGGCACCCAATTGGTTCAGTGGGTGGTGCATGTGACTCGATCTCCAGGCTATAAGTTTGAGCCCCATGATGGGTGTAGAGATTAAAAATAAAATCGTACCAAAAACATTTTTTTTAATTAAAACAAAAAAGTTTAAACAAAACATATGAACTTGAAAAAGACAAAACTGTTTCCAGGGAAGGCTTATAAAAACAATGCCACACTAAACATTGGTGATTTGTTTTAAGAGCTGGTATGCAATTAAGAGGATTCCACTGTTTCACCAGGCTCTTGTGGCATCCAATTAAGTAATAATATGAGGGAGAAGCTCTTAATTACGGAGGAAAACTTCCACAAGCCAGTGACAGGTGTGCAGGGCTCAAGCTGAGATCAAAATAGTTGACTACAGCATTAATCCCCACTTTCCTTTTTCCAAAGATACTTAGTTTGCATGCAATTAGTTGAAAAGTAAACCAGACCAAATGACTGCCATACTTCAAGCTTTATTGCCCTTTATCACATTAACATCCACCGAGTTTTAAAGGATTAACACCAAAACAGATGGTTTAAATCCACAATAAGGGAGTTTCAGTGATCAGAAATGATAATGACCAAGCTAAATTTACACTCATCACTAAGATGTCACCAAGTTTCCCTACATTGTACCTATTGTAAATTGAAGCTATTCCTTTTTCATTTTCATGTACTTTGTAAATAACCTACAGAACAAAACCATCTTTAAGGGGGTACATTTTTTTTCTAGTTTGCCTACCTTTTCTCCAAAATGAATAGTAAACCTCTTTTGTCCCTTGATTTGATCAATAAAAGCTAAAGTCAAACATCCAACATTTATTTTGCACATTACACAGAAAGCTTTTAACAGCACCTGCATAAAAGCCAAATTAAGCACATGCCCAAAATCCAAACAGAAAAATAATTTTCTCACAACTTTGATTATTCCAAGGTCCAAGTGTGACCTTTCAAAGAGATCGACTCTTACAAATTAAACCATTTATGTAAATTCTTAACACATGACAGGGTAATGAGGCTACCACAAAAGCACCCATTTGTTGAAACAGCCCTTTTCTAGCAGGGTTACTCTTGACTGCCAAAGAAAAGAGTTCCCTGAAGGTCAGATCTCCAAATGTGGTGTTGGGAAACAACTCCCGAGAAATATGTACACACATTGAATGAGTCATTATGATCAGAAAAACACAGGATTTGGATTCAAGTACCAGTCTGTCACATACTCCATTCATTCAAACAATTATTGAGTAGCTGCTCTCAACCAGTCAGAATATTGAGTGCTGATGGTATAAGAAGACAAATTATAAATTAGTACAATAAAGCATTACAGTAAGTTTTATGACAGGCATCAACGAGGGAGAAGCATGAAGACAAAACAGTCAATTCCACCTAGAAAAGAGAGCAACAGCTTTATAGAGGAAGTGATGCTGGTACTAGATTTTTAAAAATAAAACTAGGCTGTGTTTGCCAAGTTGAGAAAAGAAGAAGGACCATTTGAGCAGAACAAACAGAATGAGTAAAGCTTTGGCAATATAACAGTATATGGTAAACCCTGGGAAGCCCAAGTGGTTTGGCAGAGTGAGGCTGAGAGGAGGGAGGTCACTGAAGGTGACCCTGACAGTAGAGGAAAAAATAGACACTACTATCTGGGCAAGAGATGCTAAAAGTCTGAACTGAGGAAACAGCTTTGGAAATGGAGAGAAAGGTATAAATTTGAGAAATGTAAAGGTGATACTACCCACAAAGCTTGGTGTAGATATGGGAAGTACAGGAAGATAAGGAAATCCAAAATTTCTAGTTTGGGTGACTGAATGGCGATGTCATTCACTAAGATAAACACAAGGGAAGAGCGTTTGGGCACCAAGGCAGTTAAGTCCAGTTTTAAGCCAATCATGTGATTTTAAGCCCATCACTTAATACTTCAAACTCAGTTTCCCAATTAACAAAATGGTTATAATACGAAATACCTCAAAGGCTGTAGTGAGGATTAAATAGAATAATGGATGGGGAAATAGAATAATGGATGGGGAAAGGGCACAATTATTATTACTTCTACTTTGACTCTGTGGAAGAGACTGCTAATAGTATCCATCTTTTCTTTCTTGCTAAAAGCAAGACACTCCCTTACCTCCACTTTATGCCAAGATTTAGTAGAGGCATGCAACTAAATGGAAACTAAATGGAAACATTTCTCAATGTTACTTACAACTGGGTATACCATGCTTCTAAGTACAATGAATGAGATGCCAGTAGAAGTGATGTATGCAACTTCCAGCTCTTTTTTAAAGGCAGCTATGTGCCCTCTTTTCTCTCTTCTCATGAGCTAGAAGGTGGAAGTGCTAATAAGCTGTCTTAAGCTTGCCCTCCGATGAAGACATCATCTTGGAAGTACAACAAGATGAAAGTATTCTGGGGTGCCCAGCTGGCTCAGTCAGTAGAGCACACAACTCTTGGTCTCAGGGTTGCAAGTTCAAGCCCCATGTTGAGTGTAGAGATTACTTAAAAATAAATCTTTAAAAAAATAACTTAAAAACATAGATAAAAGTATTCTGGATCCCTGGATGATTTCATGGAGGAGAACTTCTGCCCTTCCTGGTCATAACAAACCTATCTCTTAACTATTATATAATAGGTAAATGTCTATCTTGTTTGACCCACTCAATATTTGAGTCTGTTTCAGCAACTACCTATACTCTATATACCCTCCTGAGCTTGTAAAACCTATAAGAAAACTATGCAAGACAAATTTCAAGGCCCTAAAAATCTACTCAGATATCGGTAGTACCTTCAACACTGGAAAGAGGAACATTCCTGAGTACATATGCATATGTGCACTCATGACATAAAGTGAGAAAAGAGTTGATGTATGCCAAGTGACAGAGCAATACCAGGCCTGTAGCCAACTAATCAAGACTGACAGTTCTAGTTTTTGATCTCATACAGTTTCTACATTAAAACGACTCTTTAAAAAATCCAGTAATATGTAGATTATTATCTGACTCTCAGATCTACAATCTGGAACGATGGAGTCAATTATGACATTCCTAGGTGAGGGTTAACTTAAGTGAACATAACAACCACGTCAGACAAAAAGAAGAAGAGAGACTTAGGAATTCTCAAACATTCTGAACTACAATCATACCTAAAAATAATTCAGGGCAATGTACCTGGGAAACCAAGTAGCTAGGCTATTACATGACTATTTGAATGTGATATTGCCTAGAAGCTAAATGAAACAAAACCGGTTTCTTCCCAAGGACCTGGAAGGAGGCTATTCATGGAACTAGTTCCTTGATCTGTTTGTTACTATTAGGATGTTCATATCAAAAGCCACACTATTTATTTGCAGGACACATGAGCCCAAACACTTTAGCTTGTAACTGTGGCCATGTGACATCACCTTTAGGGCAATATCTGACTTCAAAGCTGCCAAAGTAAGAAAATAGCTTTCAAAGGAAAAAGAGCGTGCTGTGCAAAAGTACAGAAACCTAGGTTCTAGCTAGCCTCATGTTCTCCGCTGTCAAACTATATGACCTTAAACAAATCAACGGACTTCCCTGGGCTTCCAGTTCCTTATCTATAATATAGGAGAGAGGGAGAGTGGGCAGATGATGATCTCTTCCAGCCCTAGGAAGTTCTGGAGTTTTAAATCTTCTAATGATATACTACTGAGTTAGCCTACTATTATTTTAATGTCTATATTTCAAGGTAAAAAAAGAGAAGTCAATATAGCATCACTTCAATTTAAGATGCAAACTTAAAAAATATATACTGGAAACTAATTTGACACTGTCACATCCTCTTCATAGAAATACAAGAGAAAAGGAAAAGAAAAAAAAAAAAAAAAAAAACCTGACAAGGCAATCAAGGGTCCAGCACAATTAAGTTCACACAACACCAGAAAAATTGCTTCTTTAAGGATTTACAAATGCGTAACTGGAATCTCTCTCTCATGTGAAGACTTTATTATAGACAGGTAGCTTATACTGGCTCAACTATATTAAATGCCACTATAATTAGTGTTACTATAATTCTCAAACACAATCAAATAGTGACCAAGAATGAACCAATCAGGAGAAAGCATATAAGATACAAAAGTAAAGTAGCAATTTTAGCATCACCACTCTTTAATAATACTGTGGATTAGCATAAACTCTTGCAATCATGCATTCAGCAACCTTTACAGAAAATATGTTCTGTGCCAGCTACTAGGAAAACAAAGGCCTTCTCTCTCTCTGTCTCTCTCTCTCCCCTCCCTCTGTCTCTCTTTCTCGCTCTCTCCTCTCTCTTTCACACACACACACACACACACACACACACACACACACAGAATTGTCTAGGTCAGAATTGTCTATGTCTATCCAGAATTGTCAAGGAGCTCTAACAGTCTATCTACCAGGGAATTTTGCTCCTTGGATTTAAAAAAGAAAAGCACACAGAAAGATTTTTTTTTTTTTTTTAAGGCTGCCTCTTATCTTCCATGAGTCTAGGTAAAGGAATCTATTTTCCCTATCTAAAAAGATTACTGTGCATTCCTAAGAAAACAGATGTGTAGCTAAAACCAACAGCAACAGAATGATTGAGGGGAAAAAAATATAGGAGTTGGGAGTCAGGAGACATGGGATCTGGAGTCCAGATTCTGACACTCAACAAATGTATGACCTATATTAACTGATTCACTACACTTTTCCCTACCTATAAAATGGATGCAGCATCATACCCACTTCACAGAGTTTTAAGGCTCAAATAAGATAGAGAATATATTTTACATATACCCATATATCCTTACAAGCTGTTTCTGAGAAGATATAGTACAGGGGTTAAGTATGTAGACTCTGAAGTCAGACTGCTTGACTTCTAATCACAGATGCATCCCTTTGTTAGTTGTGAGACTGAGTAAATTACTTGAGTCTTAGTTTTCCCTTCAATAAAATGGGGATAATGAGGATTAAAAAAATATTGCACTTGGCACAATGCCTGACATACATATAGCACAGTGTTAGCTACCATCATCATCATTAGATCTGTGGACACAGTGAATACAAGATGAAGAAATACATGGTCCTGCCCGAAAAGAGCTACCAGTTTAGTGCAAGAAACAGGTAAGTAAAAAGAAAATATTAAATAACAGAAACTACAAACATAATTATGCAAATATCAGTTGACATTATTATATATGAAGTTAATATGATAAAGCAAATCACACTGATTCTGAGTGTTGGGGGGCCTATGGAGATCCACCTCCTGCCTTATCACTGCAACATCTGCATACTAGCAGACAAAGAGGACAGAAGAAAGAAGTCTAAACATGTTATCATCAAATAAAATGGAGACTTTGAAACTATCCTATACAACAAACAGTCTATCCCAATACCCAACAAAAAAGGCAATGCTCCAGACAACATAACGCAATCATTTGTAGCAAAGAAAACTGGCATGCCCCTGAAAGAAAAATGAATAAAACTGGTGCAGCACCAAAATCCAGGGCCAAAAGGCTTTCTTCATATGAAAAAATCTTTAACCAACACACTGCAGCATTCAGATACATCAATAATTAAACACATTAAAAATTTTGGTTGATGTTCCACTTAGGAAAAATATCATCTGCATTACTGAAATGCTGTAAACAGAACCAATTTTCAGGGAAGAGATAACCTGAATATGACTGCATAAAATTAAGCTTTCTAGTCTGTGAAAGCAGATCCCCCACTTGCCAGCCACCTGCACCTCTTTAAATGAAAATATGCCAATGTGCTCACCTGAGAGCCACCAACTGATTTATGTAATAAGCACAAGATTCACTTGGAACTTGCCCCCCAAACATGGACACACTTAGCTGTTGGGAGGTAGGGAGAGCTGGAAATGAAACAAAATCTTCTGTACATATTCCTAGAAGACATAAAACTGGGATTTCAACTTGAGTGTCCTCAGGAGAGAGGCTACAGCTGTTACCACCATCCTTACTCTTTTAATCGATTCTCCACACAATGCCTAGCATTCTAAGATTTTCTAATCAAGGAGCCTCCCTCTTCCTTGCTCTAGGGATCAAGATTAGACCAAGATCTGAACCTCATAACTAAGTTCTTCCCTAAATACTCTTGGCTGGCCATAAGCTGTACTCCTAGTCCCACCCCATTCTTACATTCATTCACCCAATACTTCCTGCCCAAGGACCTCATTCTGGCCTCTTCTCTTCAATTGTCCCAAGAGCTAACACAAAACTCATCAAAACATTTCCTTTATACAGTTCAAGTGAAATTTAAAATTTCTCTTAAACTCTTAACAATAAAGAGCAAACCGCAATAAAGAGCAAACTGAGGGATGAAGGAGGGAGGTGGGTGGGAGATGGGCTAGATGGGTGATGGGTATTAAGGAGGGCATTTGTGATGATCAATGGGTGTTGTATGTAAGTGATGAATCACTGAATTCTACTCTTAAAACCAATATTGCACTATATGTTAACTAAAATTTAAATTTAAAAAATAATTAAATAAATTAAATTTATCTCTTAAAATGGTGGTGAATTCTCACTAAGCCCCACCTAATCTACCTATGAAAGTCACATAATTACTATCTCACCTAGCATTTTTTAATTTAAAATACTTTTTCACATCTATTATCTCATTTGATCCTCACAACATATGAGAAGGTCAGCTATTATTATCCCTATCCCAAGTCATAGCCAGAGAAAGTCAGCTGTCCTAAGAAACGCAGCTAGTAAGCAGCAAAGCTGGAACTTCAACAAGTTTGTATGATCACAAATCCAATGCCCTTACCATATATGCACTCACCCTCTGGACCAAGAGAGTATAAATAGTGAGCCAGCTGTCTGTATGTCCCTTAAACAAATTACCTAGTTTGGGCAGCAAGTTCCTTGAGAAAAATGAACTCTGTCAATTTAACAGTTTCAACAAGAAATGTAACACAGTGGCACTAGAAGTTGGCCATCCTTTAATAACTCTTATGGCCAATGATAAAAGAAACATCAAATTATTCTAGTAGTTCGATACTACTAGAGTTAAGTCTAAAGAAAGAAAACCAATGTTTATTTAGCCTCTACTATGTCATAGGCATATACTGGGCACTATCACATACATTAACACCAGTATTCCTAGTAAATGGGTATCATATCCCTATTTTGCAAATGAGCAAAATGAGCCCTTACCCAAGGGCTAAGGGTTAGCCAATGAGGGTTAAGAGCTTTATCCAAGATCACCCAATAAGTGGTAGTGCCAAGACTTAAAAGCCCAGTCCCCAAACTCCAAGTGTGAGGTTATTTGAAACCAGAGATTATTATATACTTTGGTACCTTTTAAAGCATTCTTAAAACAGTGTATGTTTGGAGGGCCTTTAATTTTGGTAAGATAATCAAAATACTCCATGTACCGGGGCGCCTGGGTGGCGCAGTCGGTTAAGCGTCCGACTTCAGCCAGGTCACGATCTCGCGCTCCGTGAGTTCGAGCCCCGCGTCGGGCTCTGGGCTGATGGCTCAGAGCCTGGAGCCTGTTTCCGATTCTGTGTCTCCCTCTCTCTCTGCCCCTCCCCCGTTCATGCTCTGTCTCTCTCTGTCCCAAAAATAAATAAACGTTTAAAAAAAAAAAAAATACTCCATGTACCTTACTTATATAATACAAGATTAGATGACAGGGATGTGCCTGGGTGGCTCAGTCTGTTGAGTGTCTGACTCTTGGTTTCAGCTCAGGTCACGATCTCAGTTCATGAGATTGAGCCCCACGTTGGACTCTATGCTGACAACATGGAGCCTGCTTGGGATCCTCTCCCTCCCTTTCTCTCTCTCTACCCCTCCCCCACTTGTGTGCACATACACACACTCTCTCTCAAAATAAATAAACAAATTAAAAAAAAAAAAAAAACATTGGAAGGGCGCATGGGCGTCCAGTCGATTAAGCATCTGACTTCGGCTCAGGTCATGATCTTGCAGTTCATGGTTTCAACCCCTAAAACAGGTTCTGTGCTGACAATTCAGAGCCTGGAGCCTGCTTTGGATTCTGTCTCTATCGGTAGCTCTTTCAAAATTAAATAAACATTAAAAATTTTTTTAAAAAAAGATTAGATGACAGGAAGAACAATCACATATGTATATCTGATGGTAGGTACTAATTCATGTAATACTGAGCCAATCGCTGTAATATCTAAGAGTTTAATACAAACTTTAATGTCTCTTCAGAATGTCTTCTACTACAATTAAAAACCTTGCAGGAGTTTTGAATCTGATAAACTGCCTGCCACATATTAGCTGAGATACCTTAATTTGATTACTTCTCTGAATTTAACTTTCTGCATATGTGAAACAGAAACAATACCTACCTCTCAGTATTCTAATTAAGATTTAGAGATAATGTATTTAAAACACCTAGGGGCAATGTCTAGCATGCAGTAGCTATTATCATCCTTTGCCCTCTGTGGATGTATTTCCAGCAAAAACGTGTAGATGAAAATTAAAAACTCAAATGTACGATTTTTCCAAAAATAATGGAATGTTTGGTAGCATGGAAAATAAACATTCAGATGATTTAAATTTTTTATTTTCATCTAGATATTTTGTTATTAAATACACAAAACCTTCAAAAACAAATCCCAGATGACAATCAAAATCAAATTCAGCTATTTTTCCCTTGAATCCCTAAGCAGAATTTCTTCCCTGCTCAGAAGATCCTCTAGTTACCTAGTAACCACCTGCCAGCCCCAAACTAAAGAAAATTGGCTCTGCACTGGGCTAATTACCCAACCAGCCTGAACAATCTAAAACGAAGTCTGGAATAAAGGGAATTGTCAGCCAGAATGTTAGTGAAATTATCCACAACAGGAGACCTGAAAATCCAAATACCACCGGGCAGTTATTTCCATGAGAATAAAATCACAATTTATGAGCCCTGCAAATTATACCATTATTAAAACAAACATCCCATTGAGGCTACAGCTATCAGATAAATGGCTTTATTGTCCCCATTGTTTCATCCACTGCAGCAAAGAGGTGCAAACTGAATGAGCGGTTACCAGAAGCAGCAATTTCTAGGAAATTACAATGCAGACCTCCATCTTAAAGCTCCCTTTGTGTTGGGCTATAAACGCTCGGAAGGGGAAGAGGGGAACAGAGAATCAACTCTTTTCTCCACTGCCCCAAACTCAAAGACCATGACAACTTTACAAGCAGAACTCACCAGTTATCCACATATTTTCCTATTTGTTTTTGCCCCAGTAGGTCATTCCTGGGCTTGCCCAGGAGGAAGAATCTGAACTAAGCAAATGCACTTTTTTCACTAAGAAACGTTTAGACAATTCTCCAACCCAAATAAACACAAACAGAAGAAACAAGAAAATAGCCCCTGGTTTCCCTGGCTCCCACAACACAAAGCATCTCCAGCAACAGCAATGAGAATTAATGAGAAAGTACAAAAGTATAGAATTGGCTCCTCCCATTATTAGAAAAAAAATCCCTTTATAATAACCGCTAGCATCATAAACTTCAAACTTCATTTTAATACTTAAATGAAAAATCTGAGATGCTAGCTAACACCTATCCTGAGCCAAACTGCAGCAGAGAATGAGGAAGGCAAAGTAATCCTTTCAGTAATAGCTCACTTAAACCCCACAAATCTACCAATTTTGGAAACGGAAGGAACTAGCATCACAAGGTATCTGCTATATGCCAACCACTGCACACATTACTTATAATCCTCACAACAACCCTCTGAGGCAGACTAGATATCCCTTATTGACAGGTGAGAATTTGAAGCTTAGAGAAATTAAATAACTTGCCCAAGGTCACAAAGCTACTAATGGAAAATTTGAACTTAAGGTTCTCTGACTTTAAATCGACTTTAAATTCTAAGCACTTTCAAACCTTTGGTTTTTGCTTTTTTGTGCTACCTGTAGAACCTTATAAAATACACTTTTTGGAAAAAAGGAGTGTTAAGACATCACATTTAAGTGCTACCTGAGGCTTTTACAAAGTTCTAACGATACAAGGTAGTCATGGGACAATGCATATGAACCAAGACTTCATCATACAATTCACTTTCAAAATTCTCCTCTAATCCTCTCAACAAATTTGTGTGATATGATCCTTCCCAACTTTACATGTGACAAAATTTTATATGTGAGGCTCAGAAAGATTTTATGATTTGCCCAAAGCAGCATGGAAACTAGAACTCAGAACTCTTGACTACAAGCTCATTGCTCATACAACTTACCACAATGCCAGACTTAAACACAGGCATCAAGAACTCAAAAATCTGCTGTGGCATTCTTTGCTTATTTATGAAGAACATCTGTTCATAATAATATGTGGAACACTGGGCATGGAGGAGGGAAGGACAGAGTATCAAAAGCCCTTTAGGGCCTCAAGTTACATAAATCTAAACGTTCCTGTTAAAAGCTCATTCAGTGGGAAAGGACAACAAGATTTAAGGTGATATTAAAGCATTTTGGAACTCTGAACTCCTAAATGTACTCTGGACCACTAACTGAAAGCTGGGCTGATAATACTGACTTCCAGTGACTGAAGGCTGCTGTGTGTCAGGCACCATGCTAGGCTCTTTCTACACACTATTCCTAGCTTCCTCATGGTCCTTTGGACAGGTGATAGAATTCCTGTTTTACAGATGAGTAAACTAGGCTGAGAGATGATATGACATCTCCAAAGATGACCAAATAGTACAGTGGCAGATGAGGGATCTGAACCCTGATCGGGTCTGACTTCAAGACCATGTTTACACTATAGTAACAGAAAGCAGATCAACGGGTGCTTGGATGGGGGATCAGGGAAAGCAAGAGGAAGGGATTACACAAGGGTGCCAGGAAACTTTTGGGAGGTGATGGATATATTCACTATCTGAATTATGATGATGGTTTCACAGGTATATATATGTCAAAACTTAGCAGAATGTATTAAATTTCTGTCATTCACTGTCAATTTTACCTCAATAAAGGTGTTTAGGAAGGAAAAAATACACTGTTCTTTTTATTAACCACTGATCAAGTTTTACTAACCAGAGTATCTACCCTTAAATTGTGTCTGATCTCAGGGAAGTCAGGCCAAGGAATTCTTTCCCTAACCAATTTAGTTTGGAGTTTATATAAACTATTAGAAAAACATCACTGAAAAACAGTTTTAAGAGTAACAGGTTTTTTCCAAACACTCGACGACACTCCATAATACATTTCTATATAAATAAAATATTAATTACAAAATACAGCCTGATAAAAGGATAAAGAGTGAAGGCTTTGGCGTTACCCAACCTGGACTAACTCCCATCTCTGGTTCTTACAAGTGAATCTAGTCAGGTTGCTAATCTCCACCCAGTTCCTTACTTACAAAATGAAAGTAATAATAACAATACTATAATTTATTGAAACTATTATATGCCAAACACCAAACTAAGCACTTTATCTAATTATCTCATTTAATCCTAAAACCTGTATACTGTAAATACCACTATGTTTCCATCTCAAAGACTGATGAAACAAGTTATAGAAAGATTAAGTAACTCTGAAGGTCACAAAGCCAGTAAGTGCCAGAGCTGGGATTTAAACCTTAAAAATTACTTGAGGTAATAAACTTGAAAAAGGAATAAAATACTATTAGTGTTAGCATACTTTATTTTTTTTTTTAACGTTTATTTATTTTTTTGGGACACAGAGACACAGAGCATGAACGGGGGAGGGGCAGAGAGAGAGGGAGACACAGAATCGGAAACAGGCTCCAGGCTCCAAGCCATCAGCCCAGAGCCCGACGCGGGGCTCGAACTCACGGAGCGCGAGATCGTGACCTGGCTGAAGTCGGACGCTCAACCGACTGCGCCACCCAGGCGCCCCAGTGTTAGCATACTTTAAATGATAGAAAGCCCCCTCTATTCTTTAAAGGTTTTCTAAAAAAGTATTATATTAAAAGGAAAATTTTTTTAATATTTATTTATTTTTGTTTTTTTGTTTTTTGTTTTTTTTTTAATTTTTTTTTCAACGTTTATTTATTTTTTGGGGACAGAGAGAGACAGAGCATGAACAGGGGAGGGGCAGAGAGAGAGGGAGACACAGAATCGGAAACAGGCTCCAGGCTCTGAGCCATCAGCCCAGAGCCTGACGCGGGGCTCGAACTCACGGACCGCGAGATCGTGACCTGGCTGAAGTCGGACGCTTAACCGACTGCGCCACCCAGGCGCCCCATTAATGTTTATTTATTTTTGAAAGAGAGAGAGAGCACACAGAGGAGGGGCAGAAAGAAAGGGAGAGAGAGAATCTCAAGCAGGACCCATGCTGATAATGGAGACAGAGCTCGATGTAGGGCTCAATCCCGGGAACCATAAGATCATGACCTGAGGAGAAACCAAGAATCAGGCACTCAAATGACTGAGCCACCCAGGAGCCCCAAAAAGAAATTTAAAAACATATTCTACAAATTAAACTTTTAACTGATTAAGGCTAGTGTTTACTTTATTCAATTTATCCCTAATTCTCAGTCTGCAAGTAACTACTATTTTTCTCTGCTTTACTGATGAGGAAAATGCAATTCTGAAATTTAAATAAACTCCAAAGGTAACACAGACATAAGTCTTCTGACAAGAAATAGAACTCTTTCCACTTTGGCTTGTTGCCATCCACGCCATTCAGAACCACATTCAATATTTTTTCAGACACCACACCTTAAACATCTTAAGGGCATCTTCCATAATATCACAGAACCCCAGTTTCATGGACTAGACTTAAAACTCTTTGCCCTACTGATGGCTCAGAGCCTGGAGCCTGCTTCCAATTCTGTGTCTCCCTCTCTCTCTGCCCCTCCCCCGTTCATGCTGTCTCTCTCTGTCTCAAAAATAAACGTTAAAAAAAAATTAAAAAAAAAAAAAAACTCTTTGCCCTAATTCATGATGCCAATAGTGTTAGTACTTCAAAAATGACACACTAATATATGCAGTCTTTTTCTTACTTATTTCTGGACTAGGTAAGAAAATTGATGCTCCAATCTGCCAAAATACTATTATCATTGAATAAAAAACAAAAACCAGGATATAATATTTGTATAGAACATTTGTGAAGTTCTTTCACATGTATTAAATCCTTGCAACTTTCAAAAGTAGATATGGATGTGATTATTCTCATTTTACAGGGGAAAAAACTGAAATTCAGAGTACTTAAACAACTTTCTCCAAATCAGAGAGCTAGTAAGTGGCTAAGCTGGAGTTCAAACCTAGGTCTTCTGACTCTACATCCAGAATCTTCCACACACCAGACCCAGTCTTCTTTCAGAAATAAGCTCATGTGTTTACTCCTCCAAGAACTCTTCCCTGAAAAAGGTATTAACACCCCCCCTCTCTGCTTGTTATTTTACAGCATCTATGAGACACTGAATGTAATGTATTTGTTTATACCTGCTTCCTTGTACCCAGGAGCTCCTTGGAGACAGAGACCACATCCTACTCATCTCTGTATCATCAGAACCAACCTAGCACAGAGCGTGACATCCATGTTAACTAAGTGAACACATACATAAATGATTATTTTTATGTGCTACTAAGACTCTAGCAAAACCTTTTTTGGAAGCCGTAATTTAAATCACCTGTCAGGGACCACTAAGTGCTTAACAGGGTAGACAAAAAAACCCCACATTTCCTAAAGTCTCTACCACCAAAACTAATAAGTCAAATCCAACATTTAGGGTCAAAAAATCAAATGCACAAGTTAAGTACTGATCAAATTTAGTTTTATAGCATTCATTCTATGTTATCTGAAAGTTAAAATTGACCAAAAACTTAATAAAAGAAGGGGGCACCTGGGTGGCTCAGTCGGTTAAGTGTCAACTCTTGATCATGATCAAGCATCACGATCTCATGACTTCCTCCTTCCCAACTCATGAGTGCTCGCTCACATTCTCTCTCTCTCAAAATAAACTTTTTTAAAAAGTTAAAAAAAGAAACTTGGAAGTAGAGAATAGAACCAACAGAAAAGCAAACAAGAGGTCCAAACTTCTTCATTTACCAATATAATCTTCATTCATTCCAAGTGAGATTCTAAGATCTGTCACAAATCAAGTTCTGAGTATCTACAGGTCTACTGCATATACAGCTCCACTACCCCAACTATGAGCAAAAATAGATGAAAGCTGCGTCAGAGTGGACTGAAGTGTAGCAGAGGTAACATGGGGGAGGGGGGCGGAGGACAACAGAAAACAACAGAAAAGCCATTCCACAAAAACTCAGTCTAGAACAATATGGAGTAACTGTGGCTGGTTGGGAAAGTACAGCTGCTAACAGATTAGCCTGACACTAGGGATTCAATCAACAAGACCTTACTGATGCCCTTTTCCTCAAGGGCCAAAAATAGGCCCTTGGGAAAAAGGGTGATCAGATACAATCCCTGCTCCCTGCAAGTGGAGGAAATCAATAAGCAATAAATAAACAGATCATTACAATCAGGGCACCCCAGAGATGGGGCACCCAATCCCAATCTGAGAAAAGCCAAGGAAAGTTTTCCAGAAAAGGTTAACTCCTAAGCTGAGTCTCAAAGGCCAAGTAGGAGTTACACCAATTAAGATGTCCAGGCCCAGAGAGGAGGATGTGCAAAGACATTGAAACAAGAGGCATGGTGCATCTGGAGAAATGCAAACACAGTACAATGTATACTTTATTAGTACTAGAGATGAAATATATAAGGTGGGAGGAGAGGCAAACAATGAGTGGTTCAGTTGGTTAAGCATCCGACTTCGGCTCAGGTCACGATCTCAGTTTGTGGGTTTGAGCCCTGCGTTGGCTTCTGTGGTGACGGCTCAGGGCCTGGAGCCTGCTTCGGATTCTATGTGTCCCTCTCTCTCTGCCCCTCCCCTACTCGCACTCTCTCTCTCTCAAAAATAAACATTAAAAAAAAGTTTTTAATCCCATACTTCATTCTAGAAAGATATGAATAATGGCTAGCATTTCTTAATATATGCTAAACACTGTGTTAAGTTCTTCATATGAATTATTTCATTCAATCCTCACAACTATCCAGGAATTATGTACTATTATTACTGCCCTTCCCCTTTTAAAGATTAAAAAAATGAGGCACAGAAAAGTGAAGTAACTTGTCCAAGGTCTCATAGCTAATAAGGGGGAAAACAAGGGCAAAAAAGATGTATTACCGTATTTCTGAAGAGATCATTAACAATGTAACGAAAATTCATCCCATTAGATCTCTTTAATTCCTAAATATCCAAATTACTTAAATAGTTTCATAGTTTATCACTAAGAAGGTTGACCGTTTCCCCCACAGCAAATGGTGATGAGAATCTAGTGTGCAAACTTTGTAGCACTAATCTACACAGTAGCCCAGAGGAGCTAGGTTATGTCCTACTCTGTAAAAACTGGTTCACTCATTTATCACAGATTCATTTATTAAACAAAAATGTACTAAGCTCCACTAGGTTCCAGGTATCAAGGATACACAAATAATCACGGAGACATTGCCCATGGAAGACAGAACAGCATGTAGGAAAGAGCTCTCATAGGCCATGGAGACAGAAAAGTCTGGGGCTAAATTCCACCCTAGTTACCTACCGGCTGGTGGGTCTGAGCAGACTCTACATCTCTCAGCCTAAGTTTTCTCTTGTATAAAATAACCGTGACCATCCTACAGGATAACTGTGAGTATAAATAAGATTAAAAAACATAAAGGACTAGCACAACGTAGACACACAATGAATGTTCATTCTCCTCCCTTCAGAACTGAGGCTCCAGGCAGTTTAAGTGTGCTGGCAGAAAGGTTAAATGATGCTCAGTACTACAACTTGTCTAACCCACCTCCTCTGTTCTCCACTGCCCAATCACAGTGAAAAACCAGTCACTATGCAACAAAACTACTTGGCAGTGGCTTCAACTACATCTTTTTTCTTTTTCTACTGTAAATGCTCCAGAGGTTAAGGGTACGAGGACTAAATACCTAGAGAACCACTTTTATACACAGTTATGCACAGTTCTCTAAAGGCTATTTCATACCTTTCCTTCACCACAAGGTGGTGAATAATAAGCACCAACCCCAGGGATTTTCTAACATCCTGACAAACCTGTGAAACTGTTCAACTCTAAAGTATTTTGGTTCTACTAAACCAAGTAAAAACCAACTGCATTCATGCTGGCTTTTTTTTTTTTTTAAGTATTACATTATTTAAGTAATCTCTACACACCTCACATGGGGCTTGAACTCAGGACCCCAAGATCAAGAATCATACATTCTTCCAACTAAGCCAGCGAGTTGCCCTAGTGCTAGCTTTCAAAACAGTATTGTTAGTAAAGGTTTAATAAAATCACCTATTCTTCTGATGAGAAATAAGTAAAGCCTAGAAACACAATCATCATCCAAATAAATGAAAATATACCATCCTGTATTGAGTGAAGGCAGTGACACCAGACTGTAATAGTATCTTTCCATTCTTCATAACCATGCCAAAAAAGAGAACCAATTTCAGTTTCACTAAAGAATGCTCTTGATAAAGCCACAAAAATGATTAACTTTATTAATCTCAATCATTAACTGCACATCTTTTTAATATTCTGTGATGAAATTGGAAGTATAAAGTACTTCTCCTGCATACCAAAGTACAAGAATTGTCTCAAAGAAAAACATTAAAGCATTCGTGCAATTAAGTTTCAAGCTGAACTAGCAGCTTTTTTCATGAAACACCGTTTTTACTTGAAAGAACAACTGGCAGATGAACTATGATTATTCAGACTTGGATGTTCAGCATTTTTTCAAAAATGAATGATGTGAGACTCACTTCATGGAAAACAACTGTCACTATTTGTTGCCATTGCTAAAATTTGAGCTTACAAGCAAAAAATAGAAAAGAATTGACTGATAAGATTGGTGGTAACATTAACTAATGTGATTTTTTGACATTACATAATAGAATACAACATTTAGAAGATCTATGTAACTCAGTAAACCAATATTTTGCAAATGACCAATATATGATGCTACAAAATCATGCCTGGGTAGAAGATCCATTCAAAGTACAAAACAGACCAACAGATTTTAAGGTAACACAATACAAAAAGCTCACTGATATAGTTTCATTTTCTATAATGTAATGGACCTTTAAGAAACTAAGAGTCGTCGGGGCACCTGGGTGGCTCAGTTGGTTAAGTGCCCAACTCCTGATTTCATCTCAGGTCATGATTTTACAGTTCGTGAGATCCAGCCCCAAGTCAGGCTCCATACTGACAGCACAGCACGGAACCTGTTTGATATTCTCTCTCTCACCTCTCTCTCTGCCCTTCCCCTGCTGGCACATGACTCCCTCTCTCTCAAAATAAACAAACTTTAAAAAATGAAACTAAGAGTTGTCAGGCACTTGGTTGGCTCAGTCAATAGAGCATGAGACTCTTGGTCTTGGGGTCATGAATTCAAGCCCCACATTAGGCTTAGAGGTTATTTTAAAAAAAATTTTTTTTAAAGAAAAAGAAACTAACAGTTGTCAAGTTTTGGTGTTGATATTCAAAAAAGAATATCCACAATTATCTAAAAAGGCAATTAAAACATTCCTTCCTTTCCTAGCCACATATCTATGTGGGACTGGATTTTTTTTTTAAGGTTATTTGAGAGAGAGAATACACATGCACACACACATGCAGAAACAGGAGAAGGTCAGAGAGGAGAAAAAGAATCCCAAGCAGGCTCCATGCCATCAGCCCAGAGCCGGATATGGGGCTCAAACTCACTAACTGTGAGATCGTAACCTGAGCCAAGATGAAGAGTCCAACGCTTAACCAACTGAGCCACCCAGGCACCCCAGATCAGGTTTTTAATACAAGCTGCTTTTATCAGCTATGTAACCAAATGCAAGCTACTTAATCCCTACAAACCTCAGTTGCTTTAGTTTCCTCTTCTGTAAAATAGGCACAATACCCTACACAAGGTAAATGTGATCATTAAATTATATAAGAGAGAAAAAATACCCAGCATGTTACCTGATATACAACTTATTAGGTCCCTTTTGTCTTTCTATCCTCATCCCCTACTAGTTCTCAGACCTGAGACAAATTACCCTCTTGAGTCTTGATTTCTTCATTCTTAAAATAATGCAACATGATACACCTATGCACTATAGGTCAAATAAAATAGTATAATTCTGTTTACAGAAGTACAGTGTAACAATACTTATAGAGATTTTTGCTATAAATTCAAAATAAAACAAGGATGACACATTAGAAAACTGGGATATGTTAAAAAATTCTAAAACAAAGGCTAGAAAATATGAGCATCAGCAGAAACTGTCAACCTTGAAGGACATGATCACAAGGCAAATCAGGATCATAATCTCAGTCAGCCAAGAATTGAAGTTTACTGGAAAAAATATATCAGCCACAGTTCTTTCAAAATGTGCATATCTAAGAAAAAGCACAATCTATACCATTATGAAAACAGGCATATTCTAAAAGGACCCAGATAACTGCTTAAATGGAGGAAGGAGAGGGAGTTGTATTGGAGCTTTATAAACCAAAGCGTTCTTACAGCATCTTCATATAGAGATCAATGGTCCATTTATTAAAACATTAAACTCTTAGATAAAAAGAGTAACAGTTTGACAAAAAAGATTCTGTATAATTGTTCTCTACACTAAAGATATGCATAATTGCCCACGACACTAACTTTTATAATAAATAAAATAAGAAATATGAACTTGCTTTAGTCTCTTTTATCTTCAATATTCTACAACCTAAAGTTTGATTTTTGATACCCTATGGGTTAAGAATGAAACGAAGATGGGGCACCTGGGTGTCTCAGCTGGTTGAGCATCTGACTTGAGTTCAAGCCCCACACTGGGCTCGATGCTGTCAGCACAGAGCCTGCTTCAGATCCTCTGTCCCTCTCTCTGCCCCTACCCCACTTGCACTCTCTCAAAAATAAACATTTTTTTAAAAATTGAATGAAACATAAGAGGAGAAAAGAGGAGGAGTTTCAGGAAGAAGATGGGGAGGGAAAGGAAGAACAGGAGGAAAAGGAAAAGAAGAAATTATAGAGACTGCATGTGACCCGCAAACCTAAAATATTTTTTATTGAAATCATTTGCCAACTCCTGAATATAACCTCTTGCTGCTTCTACTTCTGAATCTTAAGCTATACACCAACATCATCACCAAAGCTTTTATCAATCCAATTAAATTCTAAATTCCATTCTAAAAAAATTGTAAAAACAACATAGTATCTTACTCCTTATTAGAATATCATACTCCTGGCTTGTCCTCTATCCTTACTAGATTCAGTTCAAAAACTAATCACTCACTACTTGTACCCTCCAAAAACTAAAACTATAAAGATGACTAGGATACAGTCCCTGCCACCAAAAAACTTACAGGAGCAGACAAAAACAGTCAATTTACCTAAAACAGAGTATTATGACATAAGCATGTATTGGATGACCAAGGGAACAAATTGGGGGCACTTACAGCAACCTTTAAGGTTTTGAAAGGTTTCTTAGGGGAGATGGACCCAACCCAGAGGGATGAATAAAAGGAAAAACGGCGTCAACAAAGGTGTGAAATTGCAAGATATCTGTAAGAACTACATGCTACTCAGTATTCCCAGTCATAGGAAGAGTTACAAGCAGAAGTACATAGGCACAGGTCACAGAAGGCCTAACAGTTATGGTAAGGAGCCTAGACTTTAGAGCCAATAAAGGGATTTAAGCAAGAGAACAATGTGGACATATACACCTACTGGATAGATGTCGTAGCTGCTGAGTAAGACAGGTTTACTAGATGGGTGATACAGAAACCAGTTGTCCAGGTGAGATCAGGGTCTGAACTAAGGCGGTAATAGTAGGAATGGGGAGATGAATTCCAGAAATATTTAGAAACATTTAATTGGGGCTATGAAGGATAAGGGAGAAGAAATGACTAAGGGCACAAGAATATGCAATGGGAAAAAGACGGTCTCTTCAACAAATGGTATTAGGAAAACCAGACAGCTACATGCTAAAGAATGAAACTGAACCACTTTTTTACACCATACACAAAAATAAACTTAAAATGGATTAAAGATTTAAATGTAAGACCTGAAACCATAAAAGTCCTAGAAGACAGGACAGGTAGAACTTTCTCTGACATCAGCCATAGCAACATTTTTCTAGATATGTCTCCTGAGGCAAGGGAAATAAAAGCAAAAATAAACTATTAGCACTACATCAAAACAAAAAGCTTCTGCACAGCAGAGGAAACAAAACTAAAAGACAACCTACTGAATGGGGTATTTCCAAAGACCCAGTTAATAAAGGGTCACTATACAAAATGTATAAAGAACTTACACAATGCAAGACCAAAAAAAACCCAAGTAATCCAATTAAAAAACAGAACATTCTGCAAAGAAGACACAGAGATGGCCAACAGACACCTGAAAAGATGCTCGACATCACTGATCATCAGGGAAATGCAGATCATAACCACAATTAGATATCAACTCACATCTATCAGAATGGCTAAATCAAAAACACAAGAAACAAGTGTTGGCAAGGATGTGGAGTAAAAGGTGGGAATGCAAACTGGTGCACCTCTGTGAAAAACAGTATGGAGGTTCTTCAAAAAATTAAAAACCGAATTACCATATGATCCAGTAATTCCACTACTGAGTATTTACCCAAAGAATACAGAAACACTAACCCAAAAGGATACACACACCACTATGTTTATTGCAGCATTATGTAAAATAGCCAAATTATCAAGTGTCCACTGATAGATGAATGGATAAAGAAGATGTGGTTTAGGGGCGCCTGGGTGGCGCAGTCGGTTAAGCGTCCGACTTCAGCCAGGTCACGATCTCGCGGTCCGTGAGTTTGAGCCCCGCGTCAGGCTCTGGGCTGATGGCTCAGAGCCTGGAGCCTGTTTCCGATTCTGTGTCTCCCTCTCTCTCTGCCCCTCCCCCGTTCATGCTCTGTCTCTCTCTGTCCCAAAAAAAATAAATAAACGTTGAAAAAAAGAAGATGTGGTATATATACACGATAGAATATTAGCCATAAAAAAAGAATAAAATCTTGCCATATGCAACACGGACAGATCTAGAGGGTATAAATGCTAAGTGAAATAAGTCAGAGAAAGACAAATACCATATGATTTCACTCATATGTGGAATTCAAGAAACGAAACAAAGAAAAACAAAAGAGACAAACCAAAAACAGACTATTAGCTATAGAGAACAAACCGCTAATTACCAGAGGGGAGGTTAGAGGCAGGATGGGTAAAACTGGTGAAGAGGATTAAGAGCACACTTATCATGGGGCACCTGGCTGGCTCAGTCGGTTGAGCATCCAACTTCAGCTCAGGTCATGATCTCACAGTTTCATAAGTTCAAGCCCCGTGTCGGGCTCTGCGCTGACGGCTCAGAGCCCGGAGCCTGCTTCAGATTCTGTCTCCCTCTCTCTCTTCCCTTCCCCTGCTCACGCTCTCTCTCTCTCAAAAATAAACATTAAAAATTAAAAAAAAAAAAAAAGTGCTCAGTCATGAGCACGGAATAACATACAGAATAGTTTGAATCACTGAACTGTACACCTGAAACTAAGGTAACACTGTATATTAACTATACTGGAATTAAAATTAAAAAAAAAACAAAAAAAGAAAGAAAAAAAGAAGGGCACCTGGGTGGCTCAGTCAATGAAGTGTTCAACTCTTGGTTTCGGCTCAAGCCATGATCTCACGGCTTCATGGGTTCAAGCCCCACATGGGGTTCTGTGCTGCCAGCAGGGAGCCTGCTTGGGATTCATTCTCTCTCTCTCTCTCTCTCTCTCTCTCTCTCTCTGCCCCTCCCCCACTCGCACTGTCTCTGTCTCTCTCAAAATAAATAAATAAACTTTTATAAACAAATAAAATTTTTAAAAAGAGAAAGAAAAGACTAACGGCACATATTCATTAGCCAGTATGACTGGATATATGGTAGTACATTTGTTACAAGACTACAAGAAGAGATGATTTTAACTTTGTGTGGAAGAGGACACAGAATGGAAGAGGTTAGAAGTATATGGGGAAAATGGGTTCTGTTTTGGACCTTTTGAATGTGAGGAAAATCTAAATGTAGAAAATCTGTAGGTAGATGGCCAGTAGCTAGTCAGATTTACAAGTCTGGAACTCACAAGAGAGCTTCATGCTGGAGATATTTCAGAGTCATCAGCATATAGGTAACAGTTTAAGCCAATAGAGTGGGCAAGACTACTTAAGGAAAGAATCTTAGAAAGTTCAGTAAGTCAAGGAGCCAACCCTAAGGAATACCAACAGTCACTGAGAAAGCAGAAACAATAAAGATTTCATCTTAAATATCAGCTGATTTCCATAGCTTCCAAAATCTCTTCCAGCTGAACAACTGGGAAGAACAAAAAAAACCACAAAACATGTTCATTAATACACCTTATCTAATGAACAAAGTAAAAATTAAGAAATTCAGTAGAAGAGGACTTTCCAGGAGGAGGCATAGCATATCAAAAAAAACAGGAGCAAGACAGTACAGTATGTTTGGGGATTTGTTCATTTGGTCTTACAGTAGGTATACATGTTAGAAAGGCCTTAAAAAGAGGTATGAAACTAAGGCCTACAAGAACACTGGGAGGGAACAATCAAGGAAGACTGTGCTTTTGACATCATGAACCATTTTTAAGCTCTCCTTCCACAACACATCCACATCTCTTTTAGGTCTCAGCTCAAGCATTAATTCCTCCAAGAATCTCTCTTGCCAGTTCCCCTAGGCAGATCAGGCCACACCAACCTCCATCCTCCCCATGCCCCTTGTTCATGCCCCACTGTGGCATTTACCCTACCATGCTATGGCAATGTGTGGCATGTCTGTCTCCCAAATGTATCGACTCTAAACTCCTTAAGAGCGGGGAATTTTAATTTTTGTAGCCCATACTTACGGCACCCCCTCACCGCCACCTAATAATCACTCAATATGTATTTTGGTGGTTTTTTTAAGTTTATTTATTTTATTTTGAGAGGGGGGGGGGGGGAGGGGGGGGGGATCCCAAGCAGGCTCCATTTTATCAGCCCAGGGCCAAATGCCAGGCTCCATCCCATGAACCATGAGATCATGACCTAAGCCGAAACCAAGAGTCAGACACTGAGCCACCCAAGTGGCCCTGTATTTGTTGAACAAATGTCTTAAACCTATCTGAAGCAGACAGGACTACTAGCTCTTTGGCCTTGGAATGTGTTGCAGTTGTGGATTTATGTTCTTTGTTTTGCTTTACTTATGATAATATTACATAAATTTCTATTCCAAATGTAAAATGAGTGTGAGGAGATACAGCTCAGAAAAATACTGCATAACAAAAGAACAGCATACAGGAAAAATTTGCTCTAAACAATTCATAAGTAAAATAAAAATAATAGTAGTCACGGCTGTCATATTAAGCACCAATTATATATGTGCCAGTGAGTGTTCCAGGTTCTTTGTCCTTTTTATCTCATTTAACCCATACAACAAATCAACAATGGAGTATTATCACCCTTTTACATATGTGCACATCATTTATCTCACTTCTACTCTGTCTTGGTTATAAGTTACAGGTGGAAAACTGAGTTTTGTCAGAATAATGAAAAGCAAACACTGTATACTGCATTCTCTACTTCAATATAGCCTCGTTTCATTTTGAGCTAGCCAGCACAGTTACTGTGGGACCAAGTCTCATAAATTCACTAGGAGAAAGTCCTCTAGCACATTCTCTGTCCCACTATATCCAACAATCTTCAAGTTTCAAGGGAGAAATTGTGAACTGTCCATATAACCCTCCTCCAAGAGCAACTCTTCAGAAAAGCAATAAATCAAATATGACAAGCTTTTTACCTCTGTGTGGGGATTTCAATTTTGTAAACTAGGATGGTAAAAACCCTAACATTTATATAATACTTTCCAGTTTAAAAAGTATTTCCACATTTATTATCTCATTTGAGACCCATTTTACAGACAAGCAAACTGAAGCTCCAACAGATTTTAATGAATCTGGATTTCACATCTCTTAGACAAAAAAATTCTTGATGTCTAGGTTGTTAAATTCTGATATGTATAACTGAAGACTTCCTATCCATGGTACTCTCTGTACATCAGATGACAGACCCTCCTGTACAACCAGGAAAGGATCAATGTACTAGGCAGACTACCTGCAAAAAGACACACACAAATTCTGACGAAAAGAATGAAGTGACCTATCAAAACAGGAAATGAAGTTCTACGTTGGTATAACAAAGAATTAGTATCTAATAAATACAGAGCTAGCAATGAGGAAAAAGCTCTAAGAAAGTGCTGTTCCAAAGCTCACAAAGGCTGCTATTACCCCCTCCCATTCCTATTTCCAAGTATGATTGATCCACATCTGGATAATCTCATCAGCCATAAATGCAAGCTGGCTTCTTGCTATCTAGACTACCCTGTGTGTGTGTACACATGCTCATCTACTGAGGTATACATATAATTTTACTTACATATACATATAAGTAAAAAATATAGCCAGATAATGGGATTATAGACAATAATTTTGCTTCCTTTTACTTTTTTTTTTTTTAATTTTTTTTTCAACGTTTTTATTTATTTTTGGGACAGAGAGAGACAGAGCATGAACGGGGGAGGGGCAGAGAGAGAGGGAGACACAGAATCGGAAACAGGCTCCAGGCTCTGAGCCATCAGCCCAGAGCCCGACGCGGGGCTCGAACTCACGGACCGTGAGATCGTGACCTGGCTGAAGTCGGACGCTCAACCAACTGCGCCACCCAGGCGCCCCGCTTCCTTTTACTTTTTGTAATTTCCAATTTCTACCACATGCATGTTATTTTAATGGTAGAAAAAAAATAAGAATGATAAGAATATGGCCAGACAATACTTACACTATGATTCTATTTACATAAAATTGCAACAGTAAAAAAATAAATTGTTTAAAGATATGCACTTGTTTGCTAAAACTATAAAGACAAGAAAGCGATCCACACAAAATTCAGGAAAGCAGTTACTTATGAGGAATAGACAAGGAGAGAGATTCAATCAGGCAGGGAATAACAAAAGGCTTTAAAGGTACTAAAAATTTCCTTTTTCAGCTAAGTAGGAAAAAGATAGGTCTTCAATTTGTTACCATACTTTAAAATAAAGATGTATATTATACGCACCTTTATACATACGATTTATTCTGCAATGTAAAAAGAAGATACAAACAGGGTTGGAAAATCAGAATTTGGGGGCTGTAACCCAGACTTTTCCATTTACTGTGACCTTAAACAATTCATTTAAACCCTCAGAGCAGTTTTTCTTCTTATTTTATAGACGAGGAAGCTACAGCTAACATATGTTTAGCACTTTACTGATTAAAGTTCCTAGACTACAGTACAAACATGTAAATAGACAAACTGTGAGATGATAATACAAAGTAAGCCCTCTTTATTAAATTATAGAACATCATTATACCAAGAACTCAATGGTAGGACACACAAGGCTATTTACATTCTAATACCTTCTTGTCTCATAATAATGGCAACAATTAATGTTTTTTTAAATTTTTTTTTTCAACGTTTATTTATTTTTGGGACAGAGAGAGACAGAGCATGAACGGGGGAGGGGCAGAGAGAGAGGGAGACACAGAATCGGAAACAGGCTCCAGGCTCTGAGCCATCAGCCCAGAGCCCGATGTGGGGCTCGAACTCCCGGACTGCGAGATCGTGACCTGGCTGAAGTCGGACGCTTAACCGACTGCGCCACCCAGGCGCCCCAACAATTAATGTTTTTTAATATGTACTATGTAATCAACCCACTATGTTAAATACTTTCCATGGATTATTTTGTTTAATCCTCAAAACAACCCTATGAAATTAAAATTAGTTCTCTCATGCCCACTTTACAGATAAGACTATTGTGCCCAAGGTCACACAGCTAGCAGTATATGGTGGACTCAATTCAGAAGCCACACCTTTCACCACACCAAGTTATGCCTCACTTTTCTCAATTTAAGATTATTTATTTAGAGAGAGAGAGAGAGCACAAACGGGAGGGGCAGAAGGGGAGACAGAGAATCCCAAGCAAACTCCGTGCTGTCAACGCAGTGCCCAACATGGAGCTCAATCCCACAAACCAGGAGATCATGACCTGAGTAGAAACCAGGAGTTGGGCATTAACTGACTGAGACACCCAGGCTCCCCTCTCACTATATTTAATTCATCTATCTCTCCCAACAACGAAAGACTCCTTCACAACTGTTTTTTGTTCATTTTTATTTCCCTGGCACTTAGCAGGCAATAAGTAAATAAACATTGAACAAATAGTTCATATACATACGGTGTTTTCAAGGCATAACGTTATTTCAGGACATGAACTGATTTGTTTCCCTTGATGGCCTTGCCAAACATAAAAGTGTTTGTTTGTTTTTACTATTTTAACCATTTTTAAGTGTGCAATTCAGGAGACGTACATTCACAATGTTGTGCAACCATTACCACTAAGTTTGAAAGGTTTTTAATGACTTTACTGAAATCAATCGCTCAGCTATCAATAGGTAGAATGGGGATTTGAACCCAGGACTCTGCACCCCTAAATTCACAGACTATTCATTCTACCGAGGGGCCTATCAATACTTCCATCTGCTCTCTCCTTCTTACCAGAATATCAGAAGAATTAAACACACACTTTATATACATTTCTACTGCACAGGTGCCCACAGCTGTGAGGGGGGAAAAATCCACCAAGACGCTTCTCCCAGGTGATTACTTTTCATTTTGAGCTTTCAAAAGCTAGAGCTTTAACATAAATATCTCACCTCTAGCTCAAGCCTGCAGATCCGCAAAAGCAATGTCTGCACCCCAAAGTTATGAGAAGAAATGCTTGCATTAGATTACACTCTCACTGAATTACAGGTAACTGCTCAAACCTGGTTTTTATTGTAATACAGCTTCCTTATAACAAAACACTTTCAATCCTGAGGATAAGTCAAATCTTCCATCATTCTACCTATTTTGGAACAACAACAACAACAAAAAGATTCTAAGTATTGGGCATTTTTACATGCTCAACTGTGAAAGCCAAGGAAAATGGATTGTTTACGAGCCGAAGTCTGAAGCTTGAACAAGCAAACAAAAAATCATTTTGATCCTGTTGATGCCAATTTTATCCTCTTTACATCCCTCCTCATGTTTTCTCAGTCTGAGCTCTAATCAACAGCTACTTCCTATTTAACATATCATAGTTAATGCAATTAAGTGGAGAAAATTGTTTCCCTAAAACTGTTTCCCCCCAATCACACCCCTCTCTACCTTCCAGGATCACTATTCTGCCATAAGAATGAGCATATCATGAAGCTTTAAATAAAATTGCTGATGAATAGATGGAGACACTGCTTCTGCAGTTAATGCAATGTTCCTATATCAACACCAACTCCTAAAAAAACCACAAAAATGATTCTATATGCTTTACCTAGCCACATCAGACAGAATTCTGACCATCTGAATTCCTTTAGAAGAAAATTCAATCTATAGAAATATAGTCCAATTATTTTAAATCTTATCAAGTAATGTCAAAAGAGAATCAAATGAAAAACTCCATCAATACCAAACCATTTCACCAATGAATATTTATGACATTTCTGTATTTCCTGTCTTCTCTGTTTACATAAAGCAGTGGTGCCAAGATTCATCTCAGGATTATTAGCCTGCAATACAATGATGGGCCTAATTGCCTTGCAAACCAGGACACCAATAAATGGAGTCTTCAGACAATCAATTTTAAGAGGAGAGAAAAAAAAAAAAAAAGGCCTAAGCTCTTTCTACATACATGCACTTTGCCTAAGAAATAAATTCAGCCTCATATTTTTCAGTCTCATTTATGGGTTCTCAAGCAAGAAATGCTCCCTTAAATATCTCAACTCATCAAATCTATTTAATTCCAAATTCCAGGACTAATTTTCAAATGCACCAAGGAGAGGGTGGGAAGAAGCAGGCAGAGACATCATATAGAAAGATATCTATCACATTTCAGATTTATCTTCTCCATCTTTAGTTTGGGAGGTTTTTTCCTCAAAGTTTCTTTTTATGATAAATGAATAGAAAACACCCTCCCGTCGCCCCCCCCTCCCTTAATTCTACTTTAACTGAAGCCCCTCTTAACTTCACCTTTCGGGTTGATTTACTTCCGAATATGATACTAATACAAATGAAACAAAAAGATCGAACTAACAGCTTAAGACATCCTCTAGGAAAGAAAGTCTTTAATGTACCTTCTCTGTCCCCTGCAAAGTCCCCTCTGATTACTGTCCCTCCCCTAACCACAGCCTCCAAAGCTGTCCATTTAAGTACAACCCCTTACCCTCTCGTGTCTCTTGGAGGACATAAGAATCTTTCCTCTCTAGAATCATCCAACCCACTTCTTCCCAGCCCTGCTCACCGCCCCACTCCATCCTCCCTGCCCCATCCGCACCTGCAACTCCAGGTTTCCCACTCCTTAAATAGCTTCTTTGCCACCTCACCATCAGCAACCACCCCTCCAGTCCTACCAGTTCATCTCAGACACTCCTTTTCCAAAACTCTCTCCACCACCTTGGAAAGGGGCATTTTCTTCAAGATACCATCCCCCAACCTTGTGCACCACCTGCCACTATTCTTTCACTGTGTCTAGCCCAGCAGCGTCTTCTGAGCCCTCTGACTCAACCCAGGGAGCCACCATGCCTTTTCCAGTGGCTCTAAAATCACCCTAAATCCCATCCCCTGTGTCCCCCTCCAATTTCAATCTCTGCCTGCCCATTTTGGGCCTAACTTCTAATTTACCCTCCTCCTGCCAGCTCACCATCATACTCCTCTCATTGAAAGTCCCACCCCCACCAAGCTCCTATTCCAACCTCCATAAGCACTCCCCAGAAAAACCCCCAATTCTACCTCCTCTGCTCTCCTAACCCACGCTATTCCATAAGTCTCCACAAATTACACCACCCCCAGAGGGCAAACGCCCACTTCAAGCTCAGGTCTCAACCCATGCTAAGCCCCTTACTCCCAGCCCCTACCACCTACTTTAGTCTGCCTTAGGTCCATCCCAAATTCCACCCTCCTGAATTAACACCCCTCCCCCAGGGTCCTATCCAACCCTACAATTCCACTGTCTATTGAAATCATCTCCCCACCTTGCACCCCGGCTGGATCCCAAGCTGTCAACTGCTCCAAGCCAACCCCAAATCCATCACCCTCATTCAGTCCCCTCCCCCATTAAAAGCCATCCCACTCCAGTCTCATCATCCATGTCGCCCAAAAACATCCCAAATTCCACCCCGACCTCCCAAGCTCACGCTCCTGTCCCATATCGGGTCAATCGCTATTAAAAGTCCCCTTCCCTCGTCGCCGCCCCCCCCCACCCCGAACCTGCTTGGGTCCCACCCTCACCCCACCCCCAGCCCGCGCCTGGACAAGTCTCCCCTGCCAACCCGCCGTTCCATCGCGATCTCAACCCCCTTCCCCCAACCCGCGTGGGGGCTCCGCAGCCCCCACTCTCGTTCTCCGTAAGTACCACCGGCCCAGGCTCCTAGAGAGCGGACCAGGAGAGGGGGGGGGAGGTCTCCTCACCGGCGAGCCGCTGCAGGCGAAAACGGCGGCGGAGGCGGCGATGCCCTTGTCTTCTCTGGAGGCTACAGCGACGACGCTCTCACTCCCTCGCCTGTGTCCAGTAAGGTGGCGGATGGCGCGCAGGGACCGAGAGCCTCCTCCTCAGATTCGGCTCTGAATCCTCTGCAGTAGCCGACGAAGAGCCCGACGGGTGGGGGGAGGGGACGCTCGGCTGCGGGCGAAGGAGGAGGAGGCGGAGGGAGGGGGCGGGGGACCGCTAAGAAGGGCGGGGAAGGAGGAGCCTGCGCGGCGCCGCGACACGTCCCACAGCCTCAGCGCGCCGGGACCACAATTCCCGGCATGCCCTGCTCCGGCTCGCCCCTGGCCTGCGCGGCCTGCGCCTCCAGCCGCGCGCCCTATGCAGAGTGGCCGCGCCCGCCCTGGTCACGGACAATGGAGTAAAGTCAACCATCCCTTAGCGGCCTTTGTAAACTCAGAAACCATTTGTGAGGAAAGTTAGGTCTCCCCGAGCCCTCTTCTCAAAGTAGCGATGTTTGCAACGTCTCCAATCTCTTTACTCAAAGTAGCGATGTTTGCAACGTCTCCAATCTCTTTACACACACATACACCCGCTGCCGCCCCCTGCTGGACTACACTTCCCAGCATGCTCCCACAGTCTCCCGCCCTCCTTCCGGACCCTTCTCAGACGCGGTACTAGAGTTCCCAGGGGGTGGTGCCTGCGAAATGCTGGGAGATGCAGTTCTCGTTTCTTCCTCCATGTTAAGAAAAAGAAGTGAAAGAGAGGAAAAAAGGAAGGAATAAGCCAACCCACTGAGGATAGGCCTAGATGGGTTAGATCACCTGTGAGTCTGTACTCTCATCGTCAGCCCCGTTGCCACTGTCACACCAGAGCTAATTCAGCAGCTCCCTCCTGGTCTCCCTGCAAATCAGAGGACGATTTGGCAACTTAAATGCAAATGTGAAAAGAGGTTGCTTTTCGACCGGGCTCCATTACTTTAATTTTTTTTACCTTAAAAAGAGAATGAAACATTTTGAAAAAGATGAATGCACAAGGTACATTGAGGTTTTTGATTATCGGGGTATTGTAAATGTCCATTTGTATATACAAACAATACAGTAGTAAGCAGCTATTTGAAATGATGATGTAGATCTATTTATTGACACGAAAAGCTATTCACCATTTATTCTGGAGGGAAACACATTGATTACAGAACAGCATGTTTAAATGGTCCAATTTACGTGAAGTTTGAGACGATAGTCTATAAAAGCATAGTGAGACTTAAGCAAAGAGGTTCCCCAAATACTATCAGTGATTATCTTGGAGGAAAGGGTGTCAGATTTCAAGTAATTCTTATTTTCTTATTGCCTGAACTGTTTAAAAAAGAGCATCTAATTTTTTAAGTTATAAGACTATTTTCAAAAAATTTCCAAAATCCAACAACAATTCTTTGCTGTCTAAAAGCTTACCACGGCTTCCTGTTGCCCTCTGTGGTGCTCCGGGATGAGGCCTGTCTGGTTTTTCTGTGAGCTCAACAGTTCCACTATTAAAACAAATAATGGTAGGGGCGCCTGGGTGGCGCAGTTGGTTAAGCGTCCGACTTCAGCCAGGTCACGATCTCGCGGTCCGCGAGTTCGAGCCCCGCGTCAGGCTCTGGGCTGATGGCTCAGAGCCTGGAGCCTGTTTCCGATTCTGTGTCTCCCTCTCTCTCTGCCCCTCCCCCGTTCATGCTCTGTCTCTCTCTGTCCCAAAAATAAATAAACGTTGAAAAAAAAATAAAAAAAAAAACAAATAATGGTGGTTATTTACAATTAATAAAAAACCATTAAATTAGTAGAATGTTTTCTATTCTCATTACCTATTCTCAAATTTTTACTTCTTCCGGTCTTTCCAAAGCCATTTCCTCCTTTTCTCCTCATTCTTGAAATTCAAACCAAAATCCTACCTTCCCTAGAATGAATTTTAGGCACATTAATTTTCTTTCTATCTGAATTCTTATAGCACGGGTTTTTAATCTCTGGGCCAGAGATCTCTGTGGAGATGGGGAGTGAAGAGGGAGGAACAGAGTTACTGTAAAGGGTCTGCAAAGCTCTCCTTAAACAAAACATTGTCTATTGACTGAATAAGTCTTATACTTAAAAAAATAATTTTTCTTCTGTGTCCAACTCTCCTAGCATATGGAACATGGCATCAGATGATTCCCCTATTTAGCATAAATCCTGTTATGGTATTTTAGATTTAGGATATTGTTATTCCTTGATGTTCTGAACACTAGAACATTCAAGCTCCACTAGCCAGCCCACTCGAGAACCTCAAGCGTACGTGAGAAAGGCCAGGTTCCTTGTATCAGAGGTTAATGTGGTCTACAGCCCTGCTGCAATCAGTCTCTTCAGCTTCACCCCACCTAACTCTAGTTACACTTCTGTTCCTTATGACTCACTCTGCCCAAATATATCGGGTACTGTCATTTTCTTTTGTTTTTTTCTTTAAGATTTTTTTTTTTTCAGTAATCTCTACACCTAATGTAAGGCTCAAACTCAAAACCCTGAGATCAAAAGTTGCACATTCCACCAACTGAACCAGCCAGATGCCGCGGGCACTATCATTTTCAAACTGCCTATCTCATTTTCATCCTTTTTGCCCAGCCTTAAAAGCCCAGTCCCATACATACATTTCCCCAAATATCATAGCCCCTCTGCTCCCTTTTTTTAAATTTTTAAAAAATTTTTTAGTGTTTATTTTTGAGAGAGAGAGAGAGAGACAGAGCACGAGTGGGGGAGGGGCAGAGAGAGGGAGAGACACAGAATCCAAAGCAGGCTCTAGGCTCTGAGCTGTCAGCACAGAGCCTAACATGGGTCTCTAACCTGTGAATCGCAAGATCATGACCAGAGCCAAAGTCGGACACTTAAACAACTGAGCCACCCAAGTGCCCCTCTCTTTTCTGAGCTGAGTAAGAAAAGTGCCTGTGACATGTTTGCTATGTGACAGGGAAGTCCCTTCCCCTCCCTAAGTGTTGCATTGCCCAGGCCCTCTTCTAAACCCTCTTTACTCCCCTCCTCCTTCTTTTTCCCATTTGTCCTACTGGAAGAAAGAGGGGGGATGGGTGAAGATCAGAATTAGAAGGGATCTGGTCTGGCCAGGAAGTAAAGCATTATCAGGTTTAGGGTCACAGGGATGAGAAAGTTTACCAGACTATCCTAAATTAGACCTTGCCTTAAACATGCTGGGTGTCCTGAATCTCAGTGTTTACATCTGTAAAATGGAAGGAATGAATCCTGCCCTGTCCCCTCAAAACGTTATTAGGAGAATCCAATAAAGCGATGAGTATGAGAGTATTTGGAGACTGTAAAGTGACGCTTACAGTGCAAACCCTTCATCTAATTTGAGAATTCTCTCTCCGAATCCCTGCCAACTGTTGGTATGTAAACTTTTTACTCAGAATTAGACCATTATTAATGGATTTATTAAAGTATTTAAGGAATCAACTCCATGAAGCCAATTTAATTCCTTGATAAATTTTCTGTATAGCACAGTTAAACAATTTCTAACTTTTCTAGATCTTTTTCTATATTGAATTTTCATCAAGATATATTCTTTTCTCCATCAATTTTACAAGAAAGTTCAGATTCTTCGGTTATCTTTTATCTTTACCAATTTTTACTGATTTTTGCTTCAGTTATTATGAAGTTTCTAGTCATTATTTCCACCAATTCCACCTTTTCCTGGAAGCAGTTTGAGCCATTGTCAGTTTTATTTTGTGTTGATTATGTCTACCAAGTGGAATCTTCCCAGGGGTCAACTTTGCAATGTTTAATGTTACCAACAAAGATGGGATCATTCAGTTTGCTTTTCCATCCATAATAAATGTTTACCACATGTAGTTTTAGCCATTGTCAGTTTTATTTTGTGTTGATTATTTCTACCACATCTAATTTTTTTTTTTGTTTTCTGCAACCCAAGCAAAACACACTGAAGGACAAAATGACAGTGTCAAAACACTATCCGTTGCCTGTTATTATCTGATTAACTGGGACTGTGAGATGGTTTTGTCTCCACTGTGTTAATGAGTTTGTTTGAGCTCCTCTTTCTCTCAAAGCATCTCTTTAAGAGCATTGGCACACATGTGTGGGCTGGACTCTTACTTAAGAATTGCTTGCAAAAAAAAAAAAAAAAAGTATTGCATTAGAATTGCAAGAAAATGGACATTACAGACCATGTTAGGAGAACCAGTTTTCATTGAGCCAGCTGCTGGGCTGGCATTTAAGATCCATTATGTCATTTAATCCTTCAGCCTAAACTTCCTTTACATGCCCATTTTATAGCAGAGAAAATTGAGGCCCAGAGAGAGGAAGAGATGGCCGAATTAGGATCAGAAACCAGGCCCTGGTTTAACACTTGGTGCAATTTGAATGTTTACAAGTTCCAAAAATTATGTAACTTAATTTTTAAACTTTTGCAATCATCTTAATGGATAATTAAATTATAATTTTAGAGTTTAGCTAAGATAAACAAGAAAAATGAATATAAACAAAGCATTCTCAAAGAGCTTTTTGTAAATTAAAAATAGAATTACCATATGATCCAGTAATTCCACTGTTGGGTATTTACCCAAAGAAAACAAAAACACTAATTCAAAAAGATATATGCCCCCCTATGTTTATTTCAGCATTTATAATAACCAAAATGGAAGCAGCCCAAGTTTCCATCAATAGATGAATAGATAAAGAAGATATGGTGTGTGTGTGTGTGTGTGTGTGTGTGTGTGTGTGTGTGTGTATAATGGAATATTACTCAGTCATAAAAAAAAGAATGAAATCTTGCCATTTACAACCACATGGCTCTGGAGAGTATTATGCTAAGTGAAATAAGTCAGTCAGAGAAAGACAAATACCATATGATTTTACTCATATGTGGAATTTAAGAAACAAAATAAAAAAAGAAGCAAGCAAAAAAGAAAACCAGACGCTTAACTATAGAGAACAAATTGATAGTTACGGGGGGGAGGGGTGGAGACATGAGTGAAACAGGTAAGGGGATTAAGAGTACTAAGTGATGAGCACTGAGTAATGTATAGAATTGTTGAATCACTATATCATATACCTGAAACACTGTATGCTAATTATCCTGGAATTAAATTGTTAAATGTTTATTTAGTTTTGAGAGAGAGACAGACAGAACATGAGCTGGGGAGGGACAGAGAGAGGGAGACACAGAATCCAACGCAGGCTCCAGGCTCTGAGCTGTCAGCACAGCAGGGCTCGAACCCACGAACTACAAGATCATGACCTGAGCTGAAGTCGGCCGCTTCACCGACTAAGCCACCTAGACACCCCTTGAATTAAAATGTTTTAAATATATTTAAAATTTTTTTAATGTTTATTTTTATTTTTGAGACAGAGAGAGCATTTGTGGGAGAGGGGCAGAGAGAGAGGGAGACACAGAATCTGAAACAGGCTCCAGGCTCCGAGCTGTCAGCACAGAGCCTGACATGGGGCTCGAACATACATACCGTGAGATCATGACCTGAGCCGAAGCCGGATGCCCAACCGACTGAGCCACCCAGGCACCCCTAAATATATTTTAAAAAGAGATTTTTTTGTGTGATAGCAAATGAGATAAGGAGTATGAAAATGTTTTGTAAATGACCAAACACTGGACAAATGGAAGTTACTACCATTTGTGATGAAGGCTGTTATATCAACCTGTTAGGCCACCTTCCCAGAGTGCTAGAAAACTAATAACAATAACATTCAGTAGATGGGTATCAAATGCCCATCCTAATATTTAATTCTAACAACCAATACTAAAGAGTAGGATTGCATCCTATATATCTATCCTTTAAGACCCAATTCCGACATCAGGAAGCCTCTCCTCACCTTTGGTTAGGTTAGAAGCCCACTGTGCTCCCATGGACTGCTCACACTATATGTTCACTGTCTATTTACTGTCCTCAAGGACAAGGAGCAAGGTGGTCTGGTTCATCTCTGTGACCCACCTAAATCAGTTCAGCCTGGGGCTTCTCACAGCGTAAGCCTTCAGTAAATAGTGGTTGAATTAATGAACAAATCAGGGGCGCCTGGGTGGCTCAGTTGGTTGAGCGTCAGACTTGGGCTCAGGTTGTGATCTCAGGGTTTGTGAGTTTGAGCCCCGCGTCGGGCTCTGTGCTGCCAGCTCAGAGCCTAGAGCCTACTTCAGATTCTGTGTCTCTCTCTTTCTCTGCCCCCCCGCCCCACTCACACTCTGTCTCTCCTTCAAAAATAAATAAACATTAAAAAAGAATAAATCAATCCATTAGGGGCTGCTAGCTGGCTCAGTCAGTGGAGCACGGGACTCTGGATCTTTGGCTTGAGGGTTCAAGGCCAACAATGGGCATAGAGATCACTTAAAAATAAAATACTTTTTTAAAAATCTAAGGAAGTTTATTTCTTAATTAACATGACAAGTATATAGACCATACAATCAACAAGGGAAATAACAATAAAGCTGGGGGAAGAGTTTTTTAAATGACAATGGAAAGATAAATTAAGGGCAAAGGTAAATCATAAATGAATCTGCACAAACATAACAGCTATGGAAGCTTCCATGCAGCAGCAGGCAATTGGAGGAAAGAGGCTTGACATCCCAGGTTCAAATCCTAACTCAACTAGGAATGCGTGTTTAGTCACTTCCCCTCCTACACCTGATCCTTATGCATAAAATTGCTGACCATATAGAACCCCAGGGCAGATAAAAGAATTAATCAAAGTACCAGATGTTTTGCATGCTCTGAAAAGCTGACAGAAGCGAGGGATGTTACTGATGAAAGTCAGGAGAGAATTTGCTGGGAAGTTTACGTTTAGGAAGATCCTTTACATAAAGCTGCTCAGTTCATAAACTTGAAAAAAAAAAAGCAGTCTGATTATAGTGGGTTAAATTGTGTCTCCCAGAAAGTCCCAGTTTTAACCCTCGTACATGTGAATGTGATCTTATTAGAAAGTAGAATCTTGGCTATTAAAAATCTTAGGATGAGATCCATCCTGGATTTAGGTGGGCCCTAAATCCAGTGAGTGGAGGTGTCTTTATTAGGAAAAAGAGAAGAGATTTGAGACACAGAGACAATACATGGGAAGGCCATGTGAAGATAAAGGCAGAGATGAGTCATGCAGCCCCAAGCTAAGGAACACCAAGGACTATTGGAAGCCACTAGAAGCTGGGAGGGAGGCATAGATGGATTCTCCCGAAGCCTCCAGGAAGAACCAAGCCTGCTAACATCTTGATTTCAGACACCTGGCCTCTCAACTCTGCAAGGATACATTTCTGTTGTTTTAAGCCACGAGTTTGTAGTAATTTGTTAAGGCAGTCCTAGGAGACCAATATACCATAAAGCTGGAAACCCAAGTAATCAACTAATTAGCAAATATTTTAAGACCCCCCCCCCCAAAAAGATTCAGAAGAGTATATTTTGGGAAATGTTTATCAGTTCCACTTAATCTCTAAAAGCAGCTATGGAAAATTTGTCTTAACATCCATTGTCTTCAAATCCATGCCTTTTCTCTTTTTAACTAGTAGTTCTTGACCTGTCTCCTGGGGTGGCCCATACTTTGAATGAGTAGAAAGAACTCTGGTATCATACAAATTGCACAGACTTAGGACACCAGATCTGGGTTCATATCCCAGCTCAGCCACCTAGAGGCTACCACATTGAGAAAATCATTTGTCCTTATTGAACCTCCATGTCCTCCATTGTAAGATGTGACTAATATTATCTGCTTCGTAGGGTGAAATGAATTAATTCATGTCAAGTACAGTGCCTGACCCAGGAGATACATAACTTTGCCTTGTCCAGAGAGCAGTAGAGATCTTCTCTTTTTATTTGGGTGATGTTTGGCTGGTGGAGGAAGGGAAAGGAAGGAGCCACCAATTTTCATTTCAACTAGAAGGTGGGAAAGCATTCCAGAAAAAGAGAAAGAACAAGTGCTTTTATTTCCAGAAGAGCTGAGGTTCCTCTGGGTGGGATCTATGAACCCCCATAGAAGAAGATGGACAGCGTTGGATACTTATGTATTATTCATTCAGCATAAGGTACTGACCCCAGGCACAGTAACTCCTGCATTGGCTGCCTGGGATTTGGGTGGAATTGGGGCCAAGAGAGAGAGGTCACTGGTACTGTAGTTATCAAATTCCATTCTGGACTGAGCTCCTTTGGGAAAGTTTACTGAAGTAGAAACCCTTGAAGTATACTCTGAAGGATGAGGAGGAACTCATCAGACAGTGAAGGAACCTGTAGAGGGCAGAGGAAGCGTCCCTGAGTTCAGGAAAACTCAGATCAGGGGTTCTCAACCCTTTTCGTGCCATGGACCCTTTAGGTAGGCTGCTAAGGCCTATGAAGCCCCTCTCAAAATAATGATTGTAAGTGCATAACATAAAATACCAGAATTATCAAAGAAACCATTTATACTGAAATACAGTGATCAAATATGAATATATATTCATTCACAAATTAAAGATCTCACTACCTAATAACCACACAGTTTCAAAGTAGTGATGAACACAAAATATGTCAGCATATTTTCAAGATATTTCAAAATATTTCAAGATATTTTGCAACAACTGTAATGTGATAGGGAAACATCTGTGATTTCTGTTGGTGACAAAATTGGAAGGTACTGCTAAGTCTACTTGTGGCTTGTCACCTATATTCAAAATGGAAAGAAAAACCAGATTTCTGTAAAGATTAATGAATATAAAAATGTAGCTCTCCCATCCAAGATCACAGCCCTCTGGACTCTCAGGCCCCAGGTTAAGAATCTCTCTTCCAAGTAGTTGGACTAGAGCATAAAAATTATGTAGGAAGGGACGACAGAGACTGGGGGCTTGTGTCTGTGACAGGAATTTTAATTTAAAAAAAATTTTTTAATGTTTATTCATTTTTGAGAGACACAGAGTGTGAGTGGGGGAGGGGCAGAGAGAGAGGGAGACACAGAATCCAAAGCAGGCTCCAGGCTCTGAGCTGTCAGCACAGAGCCCAATGTGGGGCTCAAACCCACGAATCATGAGACCATGACCTGAGCCAAAGTCAGATGCTTAAGTGACTGAGCCACCCAGGTGCCCCAGGAAAGGAATTTTTTTTAAATATAATTAATTGTCAAGTTAGTTAACATACAGTGTATACAGTGCACTCTTGGTTTCGGGGGTAGATTCCCATGATTCATCGTTTACATACAACACCCAGTGCTCATCCCAACAAGTACCCTCCTCAGTGCCCATCACCCATTTTCCCCTCTCCCCCACCCCCTTATTAACCCTCAGTTTGTTCCCTGTATTTAAGAGTCTCTTATGGGTTTGCTCCCCTCTCTGTTTGAAACTATTTTTTACCCCCCCTACCCCCATCGTCTTCTGTTAAGTTTCTCAAGTTCCACATATGAGTGAAAACATATGATATCTGTCTTTCTCTGACTGACTTATTTCACTTAGCATAATACCCTCCAGTTCCATCCACCTTGTTGCAAATGGCAGGATTTCATTCTTTCTCATTGCCAAGTAGTATTCCATTGTATATATAAACCACATCTTCTTTATCCATTCATCAGTTGATGGACATTTGGGTTCTTTCCATGATTTGGCTATTGTTGAAAGTGCTGCTATAAACACTGGGGTACATGTGCCCCTGTGAATCAGCACTCCTGTATCCTTTGCAGAAATTCCTAGTAGTGCTATTGCTAGGTCATAGGGTAGTTCTATTTTTAATTTTTTGAGGAAACTTCACACTGTTTTCCAGAGCAGCTGCACCAGTTTGCAAGAGGGTTCCTGTTTCTCCACATCCTCGCCAACATCTGTTGTTTCCTGAGTTGTTCATTTTAGCCACTCTGACCAGTGTGAGGTGGTATCTCAATGTGGTTTTGATTTGTATTTCCCTGATGATGAGTGATGTTGAGCATCTTTCTATGTGTCTGTTGGCCATGTGATAGGAATTTTTAATGGAGTGTGGGGTTGAGAAGGTAGTGCCATGGAGTTGGCAGAGACTAAGGAGCCAGCCAGAATTGAACTCCAATCCTCCTTCCTATCTCCATCCTCACAAGCTGTGTGACCTTTGGGCAAGTCACTTCATCTTTCTGCAAAATGTGGATATTCACACATACCTCCCAGGGCTATTATGAGTGTCTAATGTAAATTTCTCTTCAACCCTACAACTCTGTAAAGAGACAAGGATTTTGCATTTTGTTTTGTTGTATTCGTTTACAACTGTATTGTTTTGGTTCTTTATGAAGGAGGAAAGCTTTAGAAAGGTTGGCAGGAGGCACTTGGGGATGGCAGGAATGAATAGAGCAAAGCGGACAAGATCAGGCAGACGAGAAGTTGTCTCTGGATGGACTGATCTTAGGTCTCAGAGAATACACTTGAGGTAAGCAAAACAGTGCAGAGAGAACAAGACTGAGGCAGGAAATCCCCCAGAGGGAAGAGCCTAGAAGTCAGAGCCTCTGTCCAAATACCTATGGCCTGCCATGTTGCTGTTCTGCAAGAGATGGAAAAGTTCTGAGAATAGAATAACCACCTGCGTACCCACTTGTTTGCTCTCATTGTAGTCTTAAGGGGGGGGGGGGGCTGTTCCTTTTTTCTCCAATTTTAGGAAGTCTTTATCTATTGTGAACAATCACCTTTTGACAGTCAAAACTGATTTCAAAGAGGATAAATTTGCACAAATTTATCAAAGGATGCACCAAACCCATCCTTTCCAACTCTCACATTTTCTTGTAGGCTTTTTGTTTTCTCCTAAACTTCTCTTGAAACATTCTAATCCTAACCTGGATGAATTAAGGGGAAAAGAAATGTGTCTGCATCTCACCCAAGAGAGCCTGGGAGGCTGTTTTCTGCAAAGGCCATTCAGGAGCCAATGCCTTTGAGGGTAGTGAGAGGAGATTACCAGAAGTAGGAAGGTCTGGGGCTTGGACATATGTGTGGCCTGCTGTCTGGAGGGACAGCGCATGGTAGATAGAAGGACATTGGTATCCATTAACCAAAATATTTTTCTCTACAAAAGACCAGATCCTTTGCAGGGGAAGGAGCCCATATAATGTAAGCTCTGAATTGGATTTAATTTGATTTAAATTGAATAAAGTAATATGTCATTTCTTACTTGCCTAACTTTGTGGAGTAAGATTCATACCCGCTATATAATCAACAGAAAAAAATAAAACTGACAACATCTAAATTGCACACAGTGAAATTACTCATTGACTAAAATGGATGGAAAAATCAAGGAAGCCTTCTTGACAAAATGTAGATCTGGAAAATTCATCCCAGGAAAAGTGAACTCCATAGAAAATAGAAATAATGACCACAAAAGATAACTTACAATGGCAGAAGCTATAATTATTAAGCTGTGATATGGATTTTTTAAATTGACTGGTAACACAAATCATCATTATGAAATTTATACCGAAAATTATTTTTCAGATAAAGATAATTATAGTTCAATTTAAGCAAAAATGAGTAAGTTGGAAATAGATTTAATGACTGTGTAGAAAAATCAAAGGTATTGAACTGACTTAATGGGATTTGTTCTGGGAAATATTTTCTCAGTGAAAAGTAATCAATATGATATAATTCCATTAAAAATTTGTATTCATACCTACAAGACAAAAACATCCTCAGGGTCAGGTAGACTCAGCCGGTAGAGCATGCAACCTATGATCTCAAGGTTGTGAGTTTGAGCCCCACGTTTGGTGTAGAGATTACTTAAAAATAAAAATCTTTAAGGGCGCATGGGTTGCTCAGTCGGTTAAGCGTCTGACTCTTGAATTTGGCTCAGGTCATGGTCTCACAGTTTTGTGGGTTCTGCGCTGACGGTGCAGAGCCTGCTTGGGATTCTCTCTCTCTCCCCTTCTCTCTGCCCCTCCCCTGCTCATGTGCTATCTCTGTCTCTCTCAATATAAACAAATACACTTTAAAAAATAAAAATAAAAATCTTAAAAAAAATTTTTTAATCTTTAGGGTCCAAGTGGGGGCCAAATATCTTGACTCTCTACTAAAGCTCCTAGAGAGAGAAAAGAAATGAAGACGGTGGCCAAACCTTTGCTGATCTACACTTTATTAAGAAGATTTCCCTGATCCTTTTATAAATTTTTCATCAATAAAAAGTTTCAGGGATGCCTGGGTGGCTCAATGGGTTACGCGACCCACTCTTGATTTCGGTTCAGGTCATGATCTCATGCTACATGAGATCAAGCCCCGCATTGGGCTCTGTGCTGACAGTGCAGAGCCTGCTTGGGATTCTCTCTCTCCTTCTCTCTCTGTCCCTCCCCTGCTTGCACTCTCTCTCTTTGTCTCTCTCTCTCTCTCTCAAAATAAATCAGTAAATATTAAAAACAATTTTTCACTGTGTGTAATTTCACTGTTGTTTTATTTTTTCTGTTGATTAGGTAGTCATCAGTGCCCTACAAGATAGGCCCCTGCCTTGGGGCCCTACTACTTAACATTCTCTTTGTCCATCCATTTCTCCATCTGTCCACTTAATAGTTACCCACCAGAAAGAACATCCAATGGAAAAAAGACAGTCTCTTTAACAAATGGTGCTGGGAGAACTGGACAGCAACATGCAGAAGGTTGAAACTAGACCACTTTCTCACACCATTCACAAAAATAAACTCAAAATAGATAAAGGACCTGAAAGTGAGATGGAAACCATCAAAACCTTAGAGGAGAAAGCAGGAAAGGACCTCTCTGACCTCAGCCGTAGCAATCTCTTACTCGACACATCCCCAAAGGCAAGGGAATTAAAAGCAAAAGTGAATTACTGGGACCTTATGAAGATCAAAAGCTTCTGCACAGCAAAGGAAACAACCAACAAAACTAAAAGACAACCAACGGAATGGGAAAAGATATTTGCAAATGACATATCGGACAAAGGGCTAGTATCCAAAATCTATAAAGAGCTCACCAAACTTCACACCCGAAAAACAAATAACCCAGTGAAGAAATGGGCAGAAAACATGAATAGACTCTTCTCTAAAGAAGACATCCGGATGGCCAACAGGCACATGAAAGGATGTTCAGCGTCGCTCCTTATCAGGGAAATACAAATCAAAACCACACTCAGATATCACCTCACGCCAGTCAGAGTGGCCAAAATGAACAAATCAGGAGACTATAGATGCTGGAGAGGATGTGGAGAAACGGGAACCCTCTTGCACTGTTGGTGGGAATGCAAACTGGTGCAGCCGCTCTGGAAAGCAGTGTGGAGGTTCCTCAGAAAATTAAAAATAGATCTACCCTATGACCCAGCAATAGCACTGCTAGGAATTTATCCAAGGGATACAGGAGTGCTGATGCATAGGGGCACTTGTACCCCAATGTTTATAGCAGCACTCTCAACAATAGCCAAATTATGGAAAGATCCTAAATGTCCATCAACTGATGAATGGATAAAGAAATTGTGGTTTATATACACAATGGAATACTACGTGGCAATGAGAAAAAAATGAAATATGGCCTTTTGTAGCAACGTGGATGGAACTGGAGAGTGTGATGCTAAGTGAAATAAGCCATACAGAGAAAGACAGATACCATATGGTTTCACTTTTATGTGGATCCTGAGAAACTTAACAGAAACCCATGGAGGAGGGGAAGGAAAAAAAAAAAAGGAGGTTAGAGTGGGAGAGAGCCAAAGCATAAGAGACTCTTAAAAACTGAGAACAAACTGAGGGTTGATGGGGGGTGGGAGGGAGGGGAGGGTGGGTGATGGGTATTGAGGAGGGCACCTTTTGGAATGAGCACTGGGTGTTGTATGGAAACCAATTTGACAATAAATTTCATATATTAAAATAAATAAATAAATAATTAAAAAAATTAAAAAGTAAATAAATAAAATAAAAAAATAGTTACCCACCAAACAAACACCTACTCTGTGCCAGGCCCCGGCAAAGGAACCAGGCCAGGCCCCTGCCCTCAAATAATTATAATTTTAATTATTTTTGTCTAACTCTACACTCTTTCTTGTTACTTCATAGGAGAGGACCTCCAGTACAATGTTGACTAGAAGGGATGATACTGGGCACCCTTTCCTTATTCCCATTTCAGGAGGAAAGCTTTTTCTATTTTATCAGCAAGTATGATGTTAGATGTAGGTTTTTTGTGCATGCCCCTTATCAGATGAAGGAAGTTCCCTTCTATTCTTAGTTTGAAAGGATTTTATTATAAATGATTGGTGGCTTTTATCAAATTAATTTTCCACATCTCTTGAGATGATCCTGTGATTTTCTTAACTTTATTCTGTTAAATTGGTGCGTTATTAATTTTCAAATGTCAGATCAACTTTGTATCTCTGGAGTTAACACAATTTGGTTGTGTAGTATTATCCTACTTATTGATCTTTGGGTTTGGCTTGCTGATAATTTGCTTAGAATTTTCACATCTTTGTTTAGCCTATAATTTTCCTTCCTGATAATGTCCTCGCTAGGTTTTTGTCCCTAGGTAATGCTCATCCCATAAAATAAGTTGAGAAGTGCTTCTATTTTTTCTGTCCTCTGGAAGAATCTGGACTTGGAGTTTTCTTTGTGGGAAGATTTTTTTTAATAAAAAATTCAATTTCTTTAATAGAAAAAATTTTAATAGAAACTACTCAGTTCCTGTCTCCTCTTGTATCAGTTTTAGTAGGCTGTGTTTTTCTAGTTATCTGTTCATGTCATCTGAATTTCAAGTGTGTTGGGATATAGTTACTCACCATTTCCTCTCACAATCTTTTTGATTCATGTAGGATCTGTAGGGATGACACTCTTTTCATTTCTAAATTGAGAATTTTGTCTTCTCTTTTTATCCTTCACCTATCTGGCCAAAACTTCATCAACTTTACTAGTCTTATCAGAGAATTAACTTTTGGTTCTTTGAATCCTCCCTTCATATCTTTGTTTTCTATTTTATTAACTTCTTCTGTCAACTTTATTATTTTCTTCTTTCTACTTCATTTGGATTTAATTTCTGGGTGTTTTTCCTGACTAGTTGAAATAGATATTTAGATAATTTATTTTTAGCCATTGTTTTCTTTTCCATATACTCACTTGAAGCCACAAATTTCCCTCTAAACATGGCTTTAGCTACATTCCACATGTTTTGACATATTATATTTTCATTATCATTTGAATCAAATACTTTGTAATTTCTATTGTGATTTCTTTTTTGACCTTTGCATTATTTGGGGATTTTCTAGTTTTCTTTGTGTTTTTGATTACTAGCATAATCCAACTGTGGTCATTGAACATACTCTATATGATCTTAACTCTTAGAAATTCAGTTAGACTTACATTATGGCTCAGCATATCAATAAATATTCGTGTGCACTTGAAAAGAATATGTATTCTATTGTTATTGGATCCAGTGTTCTATTATGTCAATTATGTCAAAATTCTGAAGCATGTCATTCAAATTTCATTTGTCTTTATTGGTATTTTTATTTGCATATTCTATCAGTTACTGAGAGAGTTGTATTAAAATATCCCAGCATAGGGGCGCCTGGGTGGCGCAGTCGGTTAAGCGTCCGACTTCAGCCAGGTCACGATCTCGCGGTCCGTGAGTTCGAGCCCCGTGTCAGGCTCTGGGCTGATGGCTCAGAGCCTGGAGCCTGTTTCCGATTCTGTGTCTCCCTCTCTCTCTGCCCCTCCCCTGTTCATGCTCTGTCTCTCTCTGTCCCAAAAATAAATAAACGTTGAAAAAAAAATTTTTTTTAAATATCCCAGCATAATAATGGATTTGTCTATTTGTCCTTGAGATATAGGCCCTGCCCTAGAGGTTATCACAGTCAGATATGAGGGCTGACACAAGTAAGTAATAATTGTGAGTATATGTTTAAACATTCTAGCAAAGAGAAACCCAGGGAACACCCAATGTTTTGGTCATATAGAACTCATGGAAGTTCCCTAAATATGGATTTTGTTTTTCCCTACAAGACCTTTGTCTAAACCATGTGTCACAAACTCAAATGCCTATATTTGAAAGGAACAGGGACAACATAAAATGAAAAGAAAACTTTAGATTTCTAAACTTGTATAACAGTTGAGGAAATGGGCTGAAAAAATTACTCAGCTGCAAACATGGTCAATCTTTCATGAGAAAAGAAGGATGACTCTGAGGTCAGAACCAAGACCCACTAGGAAGTATTCCCAAGTTTGGTCTGAATCATGGAAGTGCTTGATTTCAGAAGCAATGTGTGCCCTGCTTGATTTCAGAATCGCTATGGACCAGTGACTGCTGTGTACCTGTTTCCTCTCTATTTGAGCAGGAAGGTCGATAGCAGTTACCTTGGTCCTGCTTGGATGTTGGGCAGGTAGAGAGAAGACAACTTGTCTCTCATTTGCAGGTGTTTGGATAAAGCAGAACTGTACTTGATGAGACTACTTGAGGAACTACTCCCAAGGAGACTTGTTTTCATCTGAATTTGACTAAAATGACAAAATTCAGGATTTCAAGTTGATACTGTGATGGGATGAGACTTTCAGGGCCTTACAGGAAGGTGAGAGTATTTTGCATGTAGGAGAGACACAAGTCATTGGGGTTAAGAAGGCAGATTATGTTATCCAGCCTCGAAGATGGCCTCCATAATTCTTACCTGTGATAGAGGGTAACTTCTTTTTTTTTTTTTTTTTTTTTTTTTTTTTT
>NW_024412411.1:3275728-3402957 GCF_014898765.1 Herpailurus yagouaroundi
AACTCACGGACCGCGAGATCGTGACCTGGCTGAAGTCGGACGCTTAACCGACTGCGCCACCCAGGCGCCCCTAGAGGGTAACTTCTAAGATGAAGTCATAAAAAGCATTGTGGCTTCTGCCTCACTCTGTCTTGGATCTTAGAAGGTGGCTGCCATGTCATGAGAACAGATCCACATTCTGAGGAACTGAGACCTCCTGCCAATAACCAAGCTTCCCATAGAGCCTTCAGATGACTGCAGCCCTGGCTGATGTCTTGACAGCAACTTCATGAGAACCTAGAGCCAGAACCAGTTAGTTAAGCCATTTCCAATCCTTGACACAGAAAATATGTGAGACAATACACATCTATAGTTTCAGGCCACTACATTTGGGTGTAATTTCTTATGCAGAAATAGATAATTTATACTCCCACTTGGATGGCTCACACTTGAACTTTAAAGAACTACATCTATTTACAGCATAGAGGATGATTGTTATGGCAATTGAACTTACATCATCACTAGTACACTAATACATCATCACTGATACAAAGCTGTCCCTCTGAATGAACCATTTCTTGAGCCTCATCGCACACCCCATCCTTCACCTGCTATCTCCCACTCATCCTCCAGGATTTATCTCAACTATTTCCATCTCTAAGAAGCCTCCTATTCCCAGGGACAGAGAGACCCTATGTTTTCCTCTGCAGCAGCACTGGTCACTCTAAGCAGAAACTGGCTAGGTTCAGGTCTGCCTTGTGTAGCAGATGTCAAGCAACTTGAGGGCAGGACCCTAGGCACAGGGCCAGGCACGGGACAAGTAGGGAGAGTCAGTGATTGCTTACTAAATGATTTAATGAGTTTGGAAGCAGTTTCTCACCCCTGGGGGCCTTGGTGAATTTTTAGGGCCTCTGTGAAATGGAATTCCTGTACTCTTGAGGTCTTCAGGTACCTTAAGGGAAGACTCAGTGGACCCCTGGGGAACTCCTTTGTACTCCTTTGTTAGGCCCACAACCAACTCAAAAGACAGACACCTCTTAAGGAGATTTTCAGGAAAGGCTCAGGGATTCATGGTTGTAAGGAACAAAACCATGACAAAAATTTCTGGCTGATTTAAGAGAAGGAATTTATTAAAGGAATATGGGACTAGGAGTGCCAGGGTAGCTCAACTGGTTGAGCACCCGACTCTTGATCTAGGCTGAGGTCATGATCTCATGTTCATATGGGTTCAAGCCCCACATGAGGCTCTGTGCTGACAGTGTGGAGCCTTCTTAGGATTCTCTCTCTCCCTCTCTCTCTCTCTGCCCCTTGCCTGATCTGTCTCTCTCTCTCAAAATAAATAAACTTAAAGAAAAGAATATGGGAATAGCACATAAAAAGATGCTCAACATCTTTAGTTGTTAGGGAAATGCAAATCAAAACCACAATGAAATCCTTCAAATTCACTGGAATGACTAACAATTTAAAAGACGGATAATAACAAGTGTTGGCAAAGATGTGGAGAAATTGGAAACTCCATACATTGTTGGTAGGAATGTAAAATGGTGTAGCTTCTGTGGAAAACAGACTGGCAGGTCCTCATAGTTAAACATGGAGTTATCATATGACCCAGCAATTCCACTCCTAGGTATATATCCAAGAGAAATTAAAACATATGTCCATACAAGAATGTGTACAAGAATGTTCACAGCAGCACTATTCATAATAGTCAAAGAACAGAAACAACCCAAATGTCCATCAATTAATGAGTGAGTAGACAAAATACAGTATATCTATATAATGGAATGTTATTTCACATAAAAAGTAATGGAGTACTAATACAACATGCTACAACATGGATGAACCTTGAAAACACTATGCTACATGAAAGAAACTAGTCACAAAAGACTACATATCATATAATTATATTTATCTGAAATGCCCAGAGTAGGTAAATCCATAAGTACACATAGTAGCTTCGTGGTTGCCTAGGGATTAGAGGGTGCTGTGGGTTGAGTTGTGTCCCCCCAAAAGATATGTTAAGGTCCTAGCCCCTGGTACCTATGAATGTGACCTTATTTGGAAATAGGGTCTTTGAAAACATAATTAAGATGTAAACTAAGAGGGGCACCTGGGTGGCTCAGTTGGTTGAGCCTCCAACTTCGGCTCATGTCATGATCTCATAGCTCGTGAGTTCGAGCCCCGCGTCGGATTCTGTGCTGACAGCTCAGAGCCTGGAGCCTGCCTCAAATTCTGTGTCTCCCTCTCTCTCTGCCCCTAACCCACTCACATTCTGTCTCTGTCTCTCTCAAAAATAAATAAACATTTAAAAAAAGATGTAAACTAAGATAAGGACTATCGAGTAGGGTATGTTCCTTTTTTTATGTTTATTTATGTTTGAGAGAGAGTGGGTGTGCACACGTGAGTGTAGTAGGGGCAGAGAGGTGGGGACAGAAGATTTGAAGCAGGCTCTGCACTGACAGCAGAGAGCCCAATGTGGGGCTCGAACTCACAAACCATGAGATTATGACCTGAGCTGAAATCAGATGCTTACCAAATGAGCCATCCAGCCCCCCCAGGGTATGTTCTTAATCTAATATAAGTGATGTCTTTATAAGAAGAGAACAGACACACAGAGAGACGCACAGAGAGATGAATGCCACATGAAAACATAAGACACAGAGGAGAATGTCACTTGGTAACAGAGACAGCAATTGCAGTGATGTACCTGCAAGCCAAGGAGCACTGGGGATTGCTGGCAACAGCAGAAGCTAACCAAAAGGCTGGAACAGGTTCTCCCCTAGAGCCTGCAGAGAGAGCCTGGTCCTACCAGCACCTTGATTTTGGACTAGATTCCAGAACTATGAGAGAATACATTTCTGTTGCTTTAGGCCACCCAGATACTTTGTGTTATGGCAGCCTTAGCAAAGTAGTACAGGTGACTAGGGAGAAATGGGGAGTGATTCCAAGGTGTATGGCCTTTTTTTTGGGGGGGGGGTGATGAAATGAAATGTTCTAAAATTCATTGTGGTGGGACACCTGGGTGGCTCAGTCGGTTAAGCATCCAATTTTAGCTCAGGTCATTATCTCATGGTTCATGAGTTCGAGCCCTGTGTCAGGCTCTGCACTGACAGTGTAGAGCCTGCTTGAGATTCTCTCTCTCCCTCCCTCTCTCTCTGTCCCTCCCCTACTCACTCCATCTTTCTCCAAATAAATAAATAAACTTTAAAAAATCAAAATAAAATTGATTGTGGTGATGGTTGCACAATTCTGTGAATATACTCAAATCACTGAACTGTTTATTGAGATATATCTGTTACATATATGTATACACATATATACGTATATATATATATATATATATATATATACATATATATATATATTTTCTTTTTTTTCCTTCAGTGTTAGGGCGCCTGGGTGGCTTGGTCAGTTGGGTATCTGACTTCGGCTCAGGTCATGATCTCGTGGCTTGTGAGTTCGGGCCCTGCGAGGGGCTCTGTGCTGACAACTCAGAGCCTGGAGCCTGCTTTGGATTCTGTCTTCATCTCCCTTGCCCCTCCCCCACTTGCAATTCTCTCTCTCTCTCTCTCTCTCTCTCTCTCTCTCTCTAATATAAATAAGCGTTAAAAAAAATTTTAAGTGGTATTGGGGAGCTCACAGAATCAACAAGAGTCCAACAGAACCAGGTATAAAGCCAAAAATATCACCTCAAATCATATGAAACTGGTCTGTGGAGAACCCCACAGTTGCTTTCTGAAGGATCAGCCACTACAGATTTAAAAATTATTATTAAATGAAGCAGGTCCTCTTTTTTATATCAAGGAGATGTATAATTTACATATAACAAATTGCATTCATTTGAAGTGTATAGTTTGATGAGTTCTGACTAATGTATATATCCCATGTGACCACTATCACAGTCAAGATACAAGATATTTTCATCACCCCCAGAAGTTTCTCTATGCCCCTTTACAGAGAGTTAGTTCCCTGTAGAGGGAAGCTCCACCTCCAGCCCAAGGCAAGTACTGATCTGTATCCTGTCCACTTCCTGAGCCTGCTTCTCCAACCTTCCCATCAATTCTGTAGACCACCCAACACCCTTCCGATAAATTCCTTTTCTTTAAGTGAGCCAGAACTGGCGTCTGTGTTCACAACCAAACATCCTGGCTGATAAAACAGGGAGAAAACAAAGTAAGGAGAAGGGAGGAAAAAAGTAACTCAGACAAAATCTATCCACTCAGATATATAAAGTGCAAAACCAGAGGAAAACAACTCATATATTCCTCAGGGATACATCCCCTTTTGGGTAAACCCATAAAGAAAACCAAAGGCATGACTGTGCAGTCTGGGTTATGGGTTGGCAAGTGTTCTCGGTACCTCCCGCGGCTGTGAAGAGAGTAGACTCCCCCGCCCCACTGAGGTTGAGCTTGGCCATATGACTTACTTGGGCCAGCCGAATATTAGTAAACACGAGATGAGCAGTGCCTTAAACGTGCTTGTGCTGCTGTTTGCCGTGGCTCTCCCACTTCAGTGAGCTGCCAGGAGGAGAATAGGCACCAGGTAGACTCTGATCCTAGTACGGTGGGGCAGACCTGGGTCCAGTTCTGCAGTCTGGAGCCCCACCCAGACATCCCACCAAGCCCAACCTAGATTAGTGCAACCTGCAGACCGTGAGAGTGAGGCAAAGGCTTGTTGAGCTGTGAGGCAATACGTGGCATTTTTGTGGCAACAACTGATGAACACAGTGAGCAACAGCCATTTCGGGAAGGGAAAGGAAGGGAGGTGATCAGGGCTTCAAAGTATTCAGGCTGAGTGGTGGGCTTACAAGTGTCCCTCACATCGTTATTTAAACTATACACATCTATTATACATACTCTGTTATTCACAATTTTTTTTTTCACAGCTTAAAAAAAAAGTGAGGGAGGAGGGTGGGGCCAAGGCCTACAGCAAGCATTTCTGGGCTGAATGGAAGGTGGCTTGGGAGTGGGTGGGCAGATATGAAGCGCTGGTGCAAGAGGAGGATGGTGGGAACTGCACGGAGCCGAGTGCAGAGATAGGCAAGAGTGGTGAAAAGACAGTGTGCTTGGATCCAGATGGTAGAATATTAGATTTTACTTCCTACTTCATCCATCTCTGGATTTCCCAAATTTTCTACCATGGACATATGTGACTTTTGTAATCAGAGAAAAGAACAAAAATGTAATGGGAGACGCAGGGGGTCACTTCCCAGCAGGCATTCTCTCCTTCCCTGTTGATAGCATGAATCATGGTCCAAGTCAGCCATGGTCACATTTCCCTGTTCCCTGTGGCTGGGTCAGTGGAGCCTGGGTGCCCCAGTTCTGACCAGTGAAATGAAAGGGGATGTCCCCTGGTGGGAGGTGGGGGCAGAGTTTTGAGAAAGCTTTCTCTCTGTGATAAAAAAGAGGATAGACAAGGAGGGAAGATTTTGGATGTTGTTGCATAATGGCGTGATATTTGGATCTGTAGCAGCCATCTTGCAACCTTGAGGGGAGATGTTGCCAAGGTGGGTGGCTGAGGGGAGAGATGGCAAGGTCCTGTGGGACAGGTTACGCACTGAGTCAATTTAGGGACTTTTCTGCTGACTTCTTGTTAAATGAGATTATGAAAATTCTACAGCTTAAGTTGCTTTTGGCTTAAAGTTTTGTTTTGTTTTGTTTTGTTTTTAGTAATCTCTACACACAACATGGGGCTCAAATCCATGACCTGGAGATCAAGAGTCACATGCTCTTCCAACTGAGCCAGCCAGGTACCCCTTAAGTTACTTTTGGTTAGGAAGACTCAATTACAATGACAACATCCTAATTGACACAGAATGTTTTTTCAAGTGTAAGGTGAGATACATCTGATGGCCTTAGAGATTCATTCATCTCCCTAGACAGCTAGCCTCATGATCTCAGCTACAGGATTTTAGGGGCTCCCCCTTTCTTTCTTTCTTTTTTTTAAGGATTTTATTTAAGTAATCTCTACACCCAACATGGGGCTGGAACTCACAACCCTGAGATCAAGAGTCACATGCTCTACCAACCGAGCCAGCCAGGTGCCCCATAGGAGTTCCCCTTTTCTAACTAGGCTACTTCCTTGACAGAGGTACTTCCAATGTGACATAGTCACATAGCTGTTCTCTCCCCATACCCATTCTTTTTAAAAGTTCCTGGGCACCTGGGTGGCTCAGTCGGTTAAACAGAGGACTTTGGCTCAAGTCATGACCTCATGATGAGTGTGAGCCCTGCATCGGGCTCACTGGTGTCAGTACAGATCCTGATTAGGATCCTCTGTCCCCTCTCTCTCAATCCCTTTCCTGCTCGTGCTCTCTCTCTTTTTCTGTCTCTCAAAAATAAATAAACATTAGCCTGCCTGATCGTGCGTGTTCTGGCCACTCTGTGCCCTTCTGCATTTGGCATCGCCACAGCTGCCCTCATTCACTCCCTACCCTGCCACCCGCAGCCATGGCACCAGGCCAGCTCGCCTAGTTTAGTGTCTCTGACAAAACGGGCCTCGTGGAATTTGCCAGAAACCTAACTTCTGTTGGTGTGAATCTGATCGCTTCTGGAGGGACTGCAAAAGCTCTCAGGGATGCTGGTCTGGCAGTCAGAGATGTCTCTGAGCTGACGGGATTTTCTGAAATGTTAGGGAGCCGTGTGAAAACCTTGCATCCTGCAGTCCATGCCAGTATCTTGGCTCATAATATCCCAGAAGATAATGCTGACATGGCCAGACTTGACTTCAATCTTATCAGGGTTGTCGTCTGTAATCTGTATCCCTTTGTGAAGACAGTGGCTTCTCCAGATGTAACTGTTGAGCAGATTGATATTGGTGGAGTAACCCTCCTGAGAGCAGCAGCCGAAAACCACGCTCGAGTGACAGTAGTATGTGAACCCGAGGACTATGTGGCCACGTCCGCAGAGATGCAGAACTCCGACAGTTAAGACACCTGCTTGGAGACTAGACGCCATTGAGCCTTGAAGGCTTTCACCCGTACGGCACAATATGAGGAAGCAATTTCAGATTACTTCAGGACACAGTATAGTAAAGGAATATCTCAGATACCCTTGAGGTATGGAATGAATGCTCACCAAACTCCTTCTCATCAAAAGCGCTGAAGCCCAATCTTCCCATCACAGTTCTAAATGGAGCCCCTGGATTTATAAATTTGTATATAGTGAAGGAACTCAAAGAAGCTTTAGACATTCCTGCTGCTGCCTCTTTCAAACATGTCAGCCCATCAGGTACTGCTGTTGGAAATTCCAACAAGTGAAGATGAGGCCAAAGTCTGCATGGTCTACGATCTGCATAAAACCCTTACACTCTGGGGCGCCTGGGTGGCTCAGTTGGTTAAGCATCCGACTTCAGCTCAGGTCATGATCTCACAGTTTGTGGGTTCAAGCCCCGTGTTGGGCTCTGTGCTGACAGTGCGGAGCCTGCGTGGGATTCTCTCTCTCTCTGTCTCTCTCTCTCTCAAAAATATTTAAAAAAACAACAACAACCCTTACGCTCATATCAACTGCATATGCAAGAGCAAGAGGGGCTGACGGGATGTCTTCATTTGGTGACTTTGTTGCATTATCTGATATTTGTGATGTCCCTACTGCCAAAATTATCTCCGGAGAGGTATCGGATGGTATTGTTGCCCTAGGATATGAAGATGAAGCTCTGAAAATACTTTCCAAAAAGAAAAGTGGGAACTACTGTGTTCTTCAGCTGGACCAGTCTCACCATCCAGATGAAAACGAAGTTCCAACCCTCTTGGGTCTTCGTTTAAGTCAGAAGAGAAATAATGGCGTCATCGACAGGTCATCGTTTAGCAATGTTGTGATCGAGAATAAAGATTTGCCAGCATCTGCGCTCAGAGACTTCATTGTAGCCACCAATGCTGCGAAGTACACGCAGTCTAACTCCGTGTGCTATGCCAGGAATGGTCAGGTTATCGGTTTTGGAGCAGGACAGCAGTCCCGAATACACTGCACGACCTTGCAGTGGATAAGGCAAACTATTGGTGGCTTAGACATTATCCACAAGTGTTTTCAATGAAGTTTAAAACTGGAGTGAAGAGAGCAGAAATCTCCAATGCCATTGATCAACGTGTTACCAGAACCATAGGTGAGGATGAAGATTTGGTAAAGTGGAAGGTACTGTTTGAGGAAGTGCCTGAACTACTACTAACTGAAGCAGAGAAGAAGGAATGGGTTGAGAAACCTAATGAAGTTTCTATCAGCTCCGATGCCTTCTTTCCTTTCAGGGGTAACGTAGACAGAGCTAAACAGGAGTGCTGTGGCATAGCCGCTCCTTCCGGCTCCGCTGCTGACAAAGTTGTGATTGAGGCTTGTGATGAACTGGGAATCATTCTTGCACATACGAATCTTCGGCTCTTCCATCATTGACTTCATTGCACAGCATTTTATGGTTTGTTCCATAAATCGCATGTGACATTTTGACAAATACATTTTTAAAAAATTAAAATAGTAAGTCTTAGTCAAAACAAATACATAAACATTTAAAAAAAATCCCTTCTTTTTTAATCACTCATGCCAGCCAAGTGTGTTCCTCCTCCATCTCAACATTACTGGAACAGGGCCCTTTCTACTGCGACTCTGGCGACAGGGCAGTGAGAAGTGCGTTCCAGGGGCTGCTTGTCCCCTACTCTCTGCCTGTATGGTTCCCCTTTTCATGTCCTATTTAATATCTGCACTGCTGAGTAGGGCTAGTGGTAAGTGTCCTATAACCTCTTTGCATGACAAAATATCACACGAGGAGGAAACGGAAAGATAGCGACAGTGAAGCAGACATAACCTAAAATTGACCGATGTCACTATTTACAGATTGCAACCGGTTCTGTCCTCTGGACCAGCCTGCACCTCAACTTGCATGTTGATTAAGCGCCAGGTGTGAGAGGTGAGAGTCAAGGTCTTTAGAGCAGTGGCCAGGTCTACTTATGGAGACCTCCCCAGTGGGCCCACTCCTCATGGCCCTTCCTTTACCAGGTCTTCTTTCAAGAAATCACCAGTTCCTTCCATCTCCCCAAAGAGTGAACCTTTTTTTTTTTTTTTAATTTTATTTATTTTGAGAGAGAGAGGGTACATACAAGTGGGGGAGGGGCAGAGAGAGGAAGAGAGGATCCCAAGCAGGCTCGGGGCCAGGAGCCAGAGCCAGATGTGGGGCTCCATCCCATCAACCGTGAGACCATGACCTGAGCCAAAACCAAGAGTCGGGAGTTTAACCAACTGAATCACCCAGGTGCCCCAAGAGTGAACTTTTAAAAACAGAAATCACATCACACCATTTCCTTGTCGGAAGCTCTCCACAGCTTTCCATGGGACTTGGTATGTGTTCGTTCCTGTCTGCTCACCTGGGTGGGAGGTACCCCAGAAATCTGAGGATCCGGGACGAGCCCCCAGTTTTTATTGAAGCCTCCTACACACCTCACCTTCTCCCACAGGACCTGAGAGGAGGGAGAAGCTCCAGAGAAATGGGGCATCATGGCTTCAGCCACATAGACACGTCTAGTGTCCTCCCACATACTGTGTTCTGAGAATTCCAAGGCCACAATCTCTAACAATGGTTGTTCTTTAGGAGGAACCTTCAGTTGCCCCTCCCCACTCCCCATCCTAACTATCTCCTCCCCATGAAGGACAGACTGCTAGTGGAAATCATCTACCAACCACAGGGCTAACTTTATAGGTACTACCCATGCTCGGGAAGGTCAGTCACGTTGGCTATAAGGAGTGCTCTAAAAATGCCAGCCCAGAACAGAGGCCACTTTATCAGGTTCTGCACCTTGGCTTAAGCTTTGGAAAAGTCCTGCACTGACCCCCCGAGCCCAGCTTCGGTGCAGTAACCAAATATGGCCACAAGAGGGAAGTAATGCATCTTCCCAACTGCAGGGGTTTGGCTTCCACCAGGAACAGCTCAGATGTGTTCACCCTGCTAAAGCAGAAGGGCCAGATGGAGATCTGCGGGTGTTCTGTGAAGGCAGATAACCTGATGTGCCTTTAAAATGACATTCTTTAAATACTTGCTCAAATGTATTTCATGGGGAAGAAAAGAAACTGCTTTTCTAAATAAATAAAAAACTAAAAAATTATATATGTAAATACATATATAAGTATGTAAATACAATATAGTTTTTTTTAATGTTTATTTATTTACTTTTTAGAGAGACAGAGTGTGAGCCGGGGAGGGGCAGAGAGAGAGGGAGACACAGAATCTGAAGCAGGCTCCAGGCTCTGAATGTCAGCACAGAGCCCAGTGCAGGGCTCGAGCTCACAAACTGTGAGATCGTGACCTGAGCCAAAGTCAGACGCTCAACTTACTGAGCCACCAGGTACCCCCAGTATGTAAATACAATATAAATAAACATATATACACATACTCCTTGTGGGTAGCAACTAGGAGGGTCATAAAGGAGACTGGTGGTGTTTCTTGATCTGGGTGCCAGTTACACAAGGTAGGGTTCATTTTGTGAAAGTCCATCAAACTGTACTATGATTTGTGTACTTATCTGTAAGTATGCTGTGCCTCAAGAAAAGTTTATTAAAAAATCAATGGTCAGGGGCATCTGGGTGACTCCATCGGTTAAGCATCCAACTTCAGCTCAGGTCATGATCTCATAGTCCGGTTTAAGCCTTGCGTCAGGCTCTGTGGTGACAGCTCAGAGCCTGGAGCCTGCTTTGGATTCTGTGTCTCCCTCTCTCTCTCTCTCTGCCCTGCTCAGCTCGCTCTGTTTCCTTCTCTCTCTCTCTCAAAAATAAACATTTTTAAAAAATCAATGATCAATTAAAAACTATACTCTTTATGTTCAAAATAAGAGTCTTATGCAAAAATGACAACAAGTTTTTGAGAATTAATAGGTAATCTATTCACAAGTTTCAAAATTCAAATGATACCAAAGGGTGAATGAAAATCTCCCCTCCTCCTGTTCTTTAGGCACTCAGTTCCCGGCTATAACACTTATCTATTATTGTGCAATAAATTGGTCCAAACTCAGTGGCTTAAAGCAACAACCACTGTATTTGCTCACGACTCTGTGGGTCAGTGATTTGGGCTGGACCCAGCTGGGCAGGGCTTCTGCTGGCCTTGCCTGGGGTGAATCATGCTGCTTCAGTTTTTTGGCTGATGGATTGAGGCTATAGGCCTAAGATGGCCTCACTCACAGGTGTGACTGTTCAGGCCGGCTGTCTGGGGGCCTCTCTTTCCCCGTGATCACTCTCATCTTCAAGGAAGCTTCTTTGCGTGGTGGTAAGAACGGAAACTGCAAGGCTTCCTAGGCCCAGAGCTCTGACATCACTTCAGTGGCATTCTATTGGTTAAAGCAGGTAACCGGCCAGACAGCTTTGAGAGTGGGCAAAAACAGACTCCACCTCTTGATGGGAGAACAGCACAGTCACATTGCAAAAGGCTACACACACAAGGACTGGGAGGAATTTGTGACCATTTTTTTGCAATCTATCACATCTCCCATGGAAATTCTTACATAGCCCTCTAGAAATATTTTGTCCGTGTTTAAACAAATGCATATGTACATAAGTATATGTGTTTAATATTTATATAAAATTCATATATATGCAAATGCCTCCACTTCAAGTTAGACACCTAAGAGCCTTTCCTAAATTCTCCCTTTCCCTCAGGATCTACACTCAGTCCATCAACCAGCTAATTAAAAACTCCAAAGTGCATGCAAAATTTATCCACTTCTCGCCATCTTGTTCTAGTGCTTGTGAAGGCACCCTTGATTGTTGCTCGCATGACACTCGTGCTGATTCAGATCCTTGCACAGGCCACAGGGACCTTCCAAGGGGTCAGGCCCTCCTCCTGTGGGCATCATTCTGAACTTGATGGGCACTGAGTTCTTTGCATTCCCTCTTGTGTTCAGTTACTGTTCTCGAAACATAAATATTTTCTATATGGAGAGGTGGAGTACAGAGCTCTAACTCCAGCCACGAGCTGTGGCAGAACCGCGCCCTGTGTTCTGGTATTGCTCATGTGGGGGAACTGGGGCCTTGGTGTCTTTTCCTGCAGGCAGAGTTCACTCAGTAAGATTCCACCAACCAAGAATGTTGTAACAGTGTGACCTCACTGCTTCTGGGAGGCTCTAGCAAATTTTCCCACTTCCTCCCCAGAAACCAGATCAAGGGGTGTGAAGATGGGATGTCTTTTTCAAGACACCAGAGTCCAGTGTCATCCTTTACTTAGAATATTGTTATCGGGGCGCCTGGGTGGCGCAGTCGGTTAAGCGTCCGACTTCAGCCAGGTCACTATCTCGCGGTCCGTGAGTTCGAGCCCCGCGTCAGGCTCTGGGCTGATGGCTCAGAGCCTGGAGCCTGTTTCCGATTCTGTGTCTCCCTCTCTCTCTGCCCCTCCCCCATTCATGCTCTGTCTCTCTCTGTCCCAAAAATGAATAAACGTTGAAAAAAAAATAGAATATTGTTATCTATTTACCCTACATTTACCTCATCAAAGGAGCCATTCAAGCGACTTCTTCCTAAATAAAGTTCTGTTCCCAGGAGTCTTGTTGTCTAAACCCAAATGTATTGGCTATTGTTCCCAGCAGCCCTTCCTCCCCTCCTACCTCTTCATTTTGGAAACAGAACTTGCCCTATATGGGCACATGACAGAAGCTGGGCCAGTCAGAATCCTTCCCTGGGATTTTTTCCTCCTGGAGCTGGCGGGTAGGAAAGAATGCAATAGACACAGAGCCTGGAGCAAAGAGTGAGAACATACTTTTTGCTTAAGCTAGAGCCAGCTTTCTGCATGTACAACAAGAAACTGCCTAATACAGGCCATTTCTGAAAGTTCCTCCTGATCAGGCACACTTATCTGTAAAGGACTGGGATGTATGCCATTTTTTATGACCAGAAGACAAATGTGTTAGAGTTCATATTGAAAGTACCCGTACCCCTACTGCTAAAGCATAACACTAAAATGTAATCCCCAAAATACTTTCTGTTATCATCAGGCTTTCTTCCCCTTTGGAAGTGGAATGGGTTGCCTAGACAGGATATGTGTGTAAAAGGGCCATGGTACAATGCATTGCAAGCCACTGCCTTGCACAGTCAGGTCTTAGGGATATTCAGTCTGACGGCACCAGGTCCATGAGTCCTAACCTCTGCACACTGTCTAACCAGTGTATTGGAAATGTTGATGGCGGGGAAAAATCCAACCAGACTGACCAAGGAAGTTGGTGCGACCAAGATACACATCACTGGAATCAGCAACAGGGACAGATGTGGAAACTTCTGGAGTCCTTCAAAAGGCCCTCACTGAGGAGACATAGCTGTGGATGATGAATCTGAGTGAGTACAGGTCCTACCAGGCCTTCTAGATTCTCAGCTGCCTCTCCTTTCCCTCACAACTGCATCCCAGCACTAACCCAATATCTGACACAAAGAAGCATTTGGTAAAATTTGGTTAAACTAATAGGTAAATCAGTAGCCCTCCTTTAATTCCTAGATAGGCCACATTTCTAAGTAGCATACAAGCGCAAGGCTGGAGAGCCATATCCATGAAGACATAAGACAACACGCCCTTTTTTGAAAAATTCAGTCATCCAAGTCCACTTCCTGCTGGTGCAGGTTCAAGGGCCCAAGGAGTATGGTGAGGGGTGAGCAACCAGAGGCTTCTGCAGGCTGGGTTTGGGGTTTCCTTGATAGCACAATTCCTTAAAAAATTTAGTAGACCTTTGGTCTATTTGGTTCTGGTCAGTTTCAGTGTGAGTAACCACAGCCAAAGACCTCATCTAGACACGGTTTTCGAGCCTGAAGACTCTGATCTTTTCCTTATCACTCATTCCTCCAGCTGGATGATGGCTCTCTTCAGACCATTTGAAACAATACGCGTGGGTGGGAAAGCACCATCCTTCCTTGCCAACAGGCTCACTGCTTTTCTGAAGAGGGTACTTGTCTTATCTCCTCCTAAAGCTGCCACTGTGCAGTTAACAAACCGAAGTGCTTCAGTGCAGAAGCAATTGGCTTTTTAAACTCTACAATACTCAAAATTAAAGGATTCTTGGTCCACCCAGATTATAGGTAATAGCAGAGTTCCTCCCTTAGTAAAGCTGTACAGAGTGGCTAGCTCTAGTTTGAGTTTCGTTATTTCTTTCTCTCCAGCAGGATTTTGCTAGAAGTAGCAAGAAAGAGCTGGAAAACATCAACATTCTAAATTTCCCTAACTTTCTACACTATTACACTGCATTGCCACAACCTCAGGTAGCCTATGATCTGCCTTTCAAGATGCGGTAGCTAGTATTTGAAGCTTACCACTCAATGAATCACCCCTTCCAGTATTCACAACCTGTGTAGTACCCTCCCTTGAAATCTGGGCTGGTCCTGTGACTAACTTTAAGCCTTAAGAAGGTCTGGCAGCTTTCACTTTTGTCTACTTGGGATCCAGCTGCCATGTAAAGAAGCCCAAGCTAAATCACATGGATGGAGAAAGAGGTCACAGCCCTTCCAGCCATCCCACCCACACACATAAGTGAAGGCATCTTGGATATTCCCTCCCCAGCCACCATCTGACTCATCAAACACCCTTGTGAGACCGGCAGAAGAGCCACCCAGTTGGAACCATCACCCTTCAATGCACAGAATTGTGAGAGGTAGTAAAATGTTCATTGTCTTAACCCTTTAAGTTCGGGGATGGTTTGCCTCACAGTAATAGGCAAGTAACACACAATTTTTGGATCAAATGTTTTACTACTGTATAACAAGAGTCGCAAGCTTTCCAGTCTGCAGTGCCTGAGTCCTTGCCATCTGCAACCCAATGAACTCATTAATTAAGCACCTCAGTTTTGTTACTTGCAGTGATCTATTTCTAGATACCAAATTCAACATTAATTAGAAATAGGTTTACCGGGGCGCCTGGGTGGCTCAGTCGGTTAAGCGGCTGACTTCGGCTCAGGTCATGATCTTGCGGTCCATGAGTTCGAGCCCCGCGTCGAGCTCTGTGCTGACCGCTCAGAGCCTGGAGCCTGTTTCAGATTCTGTGTCTCTCTCTCTCTCTGACCCTCCCCCATTCATGCTCTGTCTCTCTCTGTCTCAAAAATAAATAAACGTTAAAAAAAAAGAAAAAAAAAGATATAGGTTTACCTATGACAGAAAAATTAACGTCATGGTGGCTTAAACTAAATAAAAATCTATTTCTCTCTCACATAGATTTAGTCCAGAGATAAGTAATCTAGAGCTGGCTTGACCCTCCACAATTTCAGGGACCCAGGCTCTTTTTCTCCTGTTCCACCATCCTCAACACATGACTTTTCTCTCATGGTCCAAGATGGCCACTCAAGCTTCAGCCATATGGCTGCCTTTCGATCAACAGAAGGTGAAAGGGACGAAGAAAGATATGTCTCTCCCTCAAAGGACATTTCCTGAAGTTGCACAGGACACCTCTTATATCTCATTTGCCAGAACTTACTCACATGGCCGCAATAAGCTGGAAGATATGCTGAGAGAGGTGGTCCTAATTCCAAGTGGCTATGTGTCCCAATGTAAATCTAGGATTCTACTAAGGAAGGAGAAGAAGAGTGAATTTTGGGGATAAACTAGCAATCAGTGCTCTGATTACACTGGCTTTCTAGTCAATTCTGTTTTCTAGAGAGCAAGGCTCCTCCTCTGTTCTCATTTTTCATACTTCCTTTTGTCAACTCTGAAAGAAGAATAAAACGGAGAAAGAAAAGGGGGAGGGGAGGGGAAAGGGATGGGGGAGGGGAGTGGCAGGAGCAGGGGCAAGGAGGAGAAGGAGAACGAAGAAGGAGAAAGAGGATGAGAAGGGGGAAGAAATAAATTTGTTAGTGTTACAGTTGGAATTAAATTAAATTTACATAGTAATTTTGGAGAATTGACAATTTTATGAATTTCTATCTTCCTGTCCAAGAACATGGCATGTCTTTTCATTCATTCAAATCTCATTTTATATTTTTTAATACAATTTTATGGTTTTCCCTTTATAGATTCTATACTTTTCTTAAGTGTATTCTGAAGTATTTCATAGTTTTGGTTGCTCTAGAGGAAGTTTTCCTCCCAATTTTGTTTCTGAGTCCTCACTCGAAGAGTAGAAGAAAAGACTGACACCTTTGCATCCAAGTACGAGACAGCAGCTTTTAGCAGTGGGTGCTCCCGCGGAGAACAACTGGAAAATCTAGATGAAATAGCCTCCCTGTCCACCCAAGAACAAATGTGTAAAGGGGGTGAAGAACTTCTCAACCAACCAGGCCTGGGCACTAAGCTTCTGGAGGAGGAGGGACTGGCGGAAAGGGGAGCCAAAAATCTGCTGCTGTTTTTTATACCTCAACATAAAAGTTTTTTTTGTTCTTTTTTGTTTTAGGGTTTTTTTTTAATTTTTATTTTTTAATATTTATTTATTTTTGAGAGAGAGAGAGAGAGAGAGCATGAGCAGGGGAAGAACAGAGAGAGAGGGAGACACAGAATCCAAAGTAGGCTCCAGCTCTGAGCTGTCAGCACACAGCCTGATGTGGGACTTGAACTCAAGAGCCATGAGATCATGACCTGAGCTAAAGTCAGACACTTAACTGACTGAGCCATCCAGGTACCCCAGGGTTTTATTTTTTAAAGTTATCTCTACACCTAACATGGGGCTCAAACTCACGACTCCAAGATCAGGAGTCATGCTCTTCTGAGTCAGCCAGGTGCCCCTCAACATAAAATGTTCTTAAAAATTTTTTTCTTTTTGCTTTCTATGTTTATCTTATATGCTGTCACTTTTTCCAATTCTCTCATTACTTCTAGTAGTTTTTACTAGAGTCTCTTATGTTTACTCGGTATATAATCTTAACAGTAAAGAGAATTTTATCTCTTTTTTTCTTTTTATTTAAAAAAAATTTTTTTTTCAAACGTTTATTTATTTTTGGGACAGAGAGAGACAGAGCATGAACGGGGGAGGGGCAGAGAGAGAGGGAGACACAGAATCGGAAACAGGCTCCAGGCTCTGAGTCATCAGCCCAGAGCCCGACGCGGGGCTCGAACTCACGGACCGCGAGATCGTGACCTGGCTGAAGTCGGACGCTTAACCGACTGCGCCACCCAGGCGCCCCTATCTCTTTTTTTCTTAAGTTTATAAGCGATTTTACCATGAGGCTCTTGCTAAACCTGCATGGAATAACTGAATACTTGATGAATGGAAAGAGTTGCTAAATACCTTGATAATGGAATCAAAAAGTTCACTAAAATGTTTTGAACTCCTTACTTGCAGGGCTTTCTATCCGCCCTTGTGTTAATCCTCATAACATGGCAGGAGGCAGGCTTTGCTCTCCCCGCTTACAGATGAGGAAAGGACACTCAGAGAGGTTAGCTAACCTGTTCAAAGTCTCTTACTGGGGGTGGCAGGGGGAATGGGGAGCCAGGACAGGGCTGCCACCTCCTCCCCTTCTCTCCACCATCTGGCACTCGGTTCTGAAAGGAGTTTTAAGCTCTCCTAAGGGAACCATCTGCTGAGGCAACACAGTGAGCGTTATGTGTAAATCTGCAGGGAGAGCAAATGATGGCTTTGTCCCTCTTTCATCCGTTCACCCATTCATTCTCTTCATGAACATGTGTGGAGCATTGAGCACTTATTCTGTGCCAGGCCCTGCACTGGGCACTGGGGACACAGGGATGATTAGGCCCAGTGACTACAGGATGGGCAGCAAGAGAAAGTGCTTTCAGGCAGAGGGAGCAGTGTGCACAGAGAATAGAATGAGTCCTCCTGGGGGCCACAGCGGAAAAGGAAGCAGGAGAAAAGAAGGAGCCCTGCACAAGGTTGAAGGTATCAGGGTATTTGACACAGGGCTGTGCCCCCTTGACCCTCTCACTCTGGTCTGCCCAGTTGCCAGACAGGTTTGGTTCTGGAAGGAACCTTGCTCGGTGTTCTCCACAATGTGGCACAGCAGGACTCGGTGACAGCAAGGGGCTCTGTGCAGCCTGGGTGCCATGGAGGGGTTTCATCCTGCCTTGAATCTGCGCCGTTGGCAAACTGGGAGATGCCGTAGAGTTCTATGCAGAACGAGACCAGTGTCACTCTCCCAGAGTCAAGGGAGAGAGTCATGTGTGCAGTGATGGTAGGTATGTTAACAGTTCTCTTGGTTTTAGGCAGAATTTTTCAGTCAATGAAAAAAATTTTTTTCTATACCAAGAGTCAAGGAGCATACCATTAACAATTCAACATAGTTCTCATAAAGTGAAAGTTCCTGTCAGTTTCACCCTGAGGTGAAAGAAGATAAAAGCCCAGAAGTGACTGACAACCTGATACATCAAACCCCATGATTTGGATCATCTTCTGCTTAACAGCAAACCAGCCAGGAAAAGAAAATCCTCAATATTTAGATCAAGATAAGCCCATCTCTTTTTTCATGAGAAAGATCCAAAATCCATAAAAAAACCCAAATCTGTGGGGAGCCTGGGTGGCTCCATTGGTTGAGTGTCTGACTCTTGATTTCGGCTCAGGTCACGGTCCCAGGGTCATGGGATCGAGCCCCACGTGGGGCTCCACACTGAGTGTGGAGCCTGCTTGGCATTCTCACTCTCTCTGCCCTTCTCCCCTGCTCATGCTCTCTGTCTCTCTCTCAAATAAATAAAAAAAGAAAAAAACCCACAAATCCATAAAAAGAAACCAAATCTATAAAAGTACAAGTGGAAAAAGCAAAAGCAAATTTAAAACCATACGGGTAACAAAAGCACCTTTTGTTTAGGGCCTTCATACAGAACTCCATGGCCTGTGTGAAGAGTCAGATCAAGTCTCTGGAGGAATGTTGGCTAAAGATGAAAGACCTAACAGCTTCCCTTGGGGAAGGCAACATACATAATAAGTTGGAATCAGGAGGTGGAGACAGTATTTATGACCAGACAAGAAGAGCCAGGAGGACACTGGCTGATATTGAAAAGTCGAGTGCGCATTTAAAAATCCAAGATGGAGAGAGACATCAATTCTACATCAACACTGCTAAAGAAGGGAACAGAAAAGCCAACAGGACAGATCATCTTAAAAGCCTTCAGGTTGAGGGGCGACTGGGTGGTTCAGTCGGTTGAGTGTCCAGCTTTGGCTCAGGTCATGATCTCCCAGTTTGTGGGTTGGAGCCCCGTGTCGGGCTCTGTGCTGACAGCTCAGAGCCTGGAGCCTGCTTTGGATTCTATGTCTCCCTCTCTCTTTGCCCCTCCCCTGTTCGCACTCTGTCTCTCTCTCTCAAAAATAAATAAACATTAAAAAATAATATTTTTAAGTAAAAATTTAAAAAAAAGTCTTCAGGTTGAACAAACCTCCACTGAAAAAGTACAGATCAAAATCTTCAGGGGAGAGGACGTGAAGTGATAAACTTTATCAAGAGAAAGAAATGGAGTCTCTTGCAAAATTATCTGTCCAGAAAGATTATCACTTGGAGCAAGAAGAGGAAAGTTCTGAAGCAAATGACAAGATGAGCATGCAAATGAAGAGCTGAAGACCTTCAGAGTGCAAGTCAAAGACCTTGAAGGGGCGCCTGGGTGGCTCAGTCGGTTGAGCATCCGACTTTGGCTCAGGTCATGACCTCACGGCCTGTGAGTTCAAGCCCCGCGTCGGGCTCTGTGCTGACAGCTTGGAGCCTGCTTCAAATTCTGTGTCTCCCTCTCTCTCTGCCCTTCCCCTGCTCATGCTCTGTCTCTCTCTGTCTCAGAAAGAAATAAACATTAAAAAAAGACCTTGAAGAAAATCTGGAAAGCATCATTTATCCTTTTATTGCCTTGAACTAAAAGATCATGACCATTGGACAAGAGCACAGGAGGCTGAAAGGAACCTTTTTATCTCAAGAAAAGAGATTGTAAACATGAAACAAAGAACAATGGGAGCCATAATTAAACTTGAGCTTCTAGATGATGATCCAGATGGAGCAGTTTTCAGGGAGCAGTTGCACTGCCCCCCATCTCTGGTATGGGATGCTGTTTCTTCTGAGATAGGAGGGTCTCAGTTCCCCTTCTGTCAGACACATCTGGTGTTTACAATAGATTCAAATGGGAAGTTCATGACAAGACATCTACCTCCCCCCTGTATCGGTAGGGGTTCTCCGGAGAAACAGAACCAGTAGGCTACATATTCATATATAAAGAGTTATCTCAAGGAATTGGCTTATGTGACAGTGCGGGCTGGCCAGTCTGACATCAGTAAGGCAGGCCAGTAGGCTAAAAACTCTCAGGCAGGGGCTGAGACTATAGTCTATAGACTGACTAGTCTTCTTCCTCAGGGAAATCTCTGTTTTGTTCTTAAGGTCCTTCGATTAATTGGATGATTATTGAGAATAACCTCCTTTACTTACATTCAACTGGTTGTAGAGGTTAACCACATCTACAAAATACCTTCACAGCAACACCTAGATTAGCTTTCTTTCTTTTTTTTTTTTTTTAAATTTTTTTTCAACTTTTTTTTTTATTTATTTTTGGGACAGAGAGAGACAGAGCATGAACTGGGGAGGGGCAGAGAGAGAGGGAGACACAGAATCGGAAACAGGCTCCAGGCTCCGAGCCATCAGCCCAGAGCCTGACGCGGGGCTCCAACTCACGGACCGCGAGATCGTGACCTGGCTGAAGTCGGACGCTTAACCGACTGCGCCACCCAGGCGCCCCTAGATTAGCTTTCGATGGAAAAGCTGGGTACTATAACCTAGCCAGGTTGACACAGAAAATTGATTCCCTATGCCCCAGGAAGCCTGGATACTGGTCATCCCTCACCCCGCCCCAAACCCACGGCTTTCCAGCAAGAAGTTGTGCTCTTTATACTCCCTCATGGGCTGGGTTTTTCTCTGGACACTCCCAACCAGGAAATGGGAAGTATGTCACCTTCCGGGTCCATTGAGCCTCCACATAACCCTTCTACTCAAACTCCTGAAACACAAGAAGGGCCCTATACCATTTCACTTAATTTTCTTCAAAATTATTTTTGAATTATCTATAACTTTTTAGCATAAAAACTTTTCACAACCCAACAATAAAAAACAAATAATCCAATTAAAAATGGACAAAAGATTAGAATAGGCATTTCTCCAAAGAAGATGTACAAATGGCTAATAAGCACATGAAAAGATGCTCAACATCATTGGCTATTTAAGGAAATGCAGGGGCGCCTGGGTGGCGCAGTTGGTTAAGCATCCGACTTCAGCCAGGTCACGATCTCGCGGTCCGGGAGTTCGAGCCCCGCGTCAGGCTCTGGGCTGATGGCTCGGAGCCTGGAACCTGTTTCCGATTCTGTGTCTCCCTCTCTCTCTGCCCCTCCCCCGTTCATGCTCTGTCTCTCTCTGTCCCAAAAAAATAAATAAAAAACGTTGAAAAAAAAATTAAAGGAAATGCAAATCAAAACCATAACAAGATAATACTTTTCACCTACTTAGGACGGCTATAATAAAAAAGATGGACAATGACAAAGTTGATGAGGATATGGAAAAATTGGAACTCTCATACGCTGTTGGTGGGAATGTAAAGCGGTGTAGCCCCTTTGAAAAACAGGTTGATAGCATGAAATGTTAAACATAGAGTTACCATATGATCCAACAATATCACACCCAAAAGAAATAAAAACATATATCCACACAAAAGTTCTCACACACATGTTCATAGCAGCACTGTTTACAATAGCTAAAGAGTGGAAACCACCCAAATGTCTATCAACTGGTAGATAAATAAAATATGGTATATACATACAGTTTAATAGTATTTGTCAATAAAAAGGAATGAAGTACCCTGGGGACGCCTGGGTGGTTCAGTCGGTTAAGTGTCTGACTCTTGATTTCAGCTCAGGTCATAATCTCACAGTTCATGAGGCTGAGCCCCACATAGGGCTCTGTGCTGACAGCACGGAGCCTGCTTGGGATTCTCTCTCTTCCTCTCTCTCTCTCTGCCCCTTCCCTGTGTGTATGCTCTCTCTCTCTTAAAATAAGTAAATAAACTTAAAAAAAAAAAAAAAGGAATGAAATACACATACAGATACATGCCACAATGTGGACAAACCTTGAAAACATCATGTTAAGTGAAAGAATTCCAACACAAAAGGCCACATGTTGCATGATTCCACTCAAACAAAATGTCCAGAAGAGGTAAATCCATAGAGACCAAGTAGGTAGTGGTTGTTGCCAGGGGTAGGGGGAAAGGAATGACCACTAGAGGGTATAGAGTTTCTCTTTGGGGTGATGAAAATGTCCTGAAATTAGTTAGTGATGGTGGTTGCACAAGTCTGGATATATTAGAACACTGAATTGTACACCTTTTTTTTAATGTTTATTTACTTTTGAGAGACAGTGACAGAGAATGAACAGGGGAGGGGCAGAGAGAGAGGGAAACACAGAATCCGAAGCAGAATCCAGGTTCTCAGCTGTCTGCACAGAGCCCGACGTGGGGCTCGAAACTACAAGCCATGAGATCATGGCCTGAGCTGAAGTCTGACACTTAACTGACTGAGCTACCCAGGTGCCTCTGAATTGTACACTTTAAAAGACCGAATTTTATGGTATATATGTCACTAGATTATTATGAAAAACCTTTCACATAACTTTTTACTTTCGATCAAATTGCACCTTAAAGTAAATTTCAGAATTTTAAAACAGAGCTAGTGTGTTATTCGCATTATATCATACTGTCTTGAAAATATGAGTGGTAAATTTTAACTTGATGAGCTAGTTCACTATTCTCTAAACAATATATTATATGAACTGTTCACCCACTAGAGACATTTGAAATAGCCAAATACTTGTTCTCTGCCAATGGTTCTATGCACCACAGTTACAAGAGAAACCTGAAAGTTACTTGTTAGCTTGTTGGTCTCAATACATTTCAGTAGATTAAACAGTCTCTCAAAGCCAAGACTTTTGAGCTGGGACTCCTGCTATGCTTTCAGCATCTCTCACCTGTTGACCCACACTCTTTCCAACAGTCTACACAGCTCTGGAAATTAAAGACAATCTCAGCAGTAATCGTCATGGCTTCAGGGTCTATGAACTCCCAGGAATTACATGCAAAATGTAAAATGTGTATGTGTGTGCATTTTTTCCCACGAGCAGAATCTACACCCTTTATCAGCTTCTCTCTTATTTTTTTTTTAAATTTTTTAATGTTTATTTATTTTTGAGACAGAGAGAGACAGAGCATGAATGGGGGAGCGTCAGAGAGAGAGGGAGGCACAGAATCTGAAGCAGGCTCCAGGCTCCTTTATCAGCTTCTCTCTCTCTCTCTCTCTCTTTTTTTTTTTTTTTAATTTTTTAATGTTTATTTATTTTTGAGACAGAGACAGAGCATGAACGGGGGAGGGTCAGAGAGAGAGGGAGGCACAGAATCTGAAGCAGGCTCCAGGCTGTCAGCACAGAGGCCGACGCAGGGCTTGAACTCACGTACCATGAGATCATGACCTGAGCCGAAGTCGGACGCTTAACCGACTGAGCCACCCAGGCGCCCCTTTGTCAGCTTCTCAAAGAGGGCCATTGACCAACATTTTAGACACATACGCCAGATGGGGCTGCATTTAGATTCTGTACAGGTACCCGTGGTTTTAGTTTGCCACTCACCATTCTCCTTTTTCTTGTCATAGCACCCCCTCTTTGGGAGGGTGGTGGAGGACTCGTCCCCCTGAATTACACACTGTTGCAGGAGAATCTTCCCTTTTCATATAGTTGCTAAATCCAGAGTATGTAATCTAGGAGCTGTCTGCCCTGTTCCCCCACTCCTCTATGAAGGACACCAAACAGCCCCTCACAGAGGGGAGCAAGGAGAGTTGGGGAGAGGGGCAGAATCCAGGTCTAGATTTCCTGAGGCCAGCTCCACCCTTTCCTTCCTTCCTTCCGTTCATCCTTCCTTTCTGCTTCTCCTTCCCTTCTCTACCACCTTTCTACCTTCCTTCCCTCTCTTCCTTCCTTCTTCCTGCCTTCCTTTCTTCCTCCACTTCCTTCTCTTCCTTCCCCTCCTTACCGTCTGTATTCCCTCCCTTACTCTCTCCCTTCCTTCCTTGCACTGTGAGGCGGATATTTAATTAGGAGAAGGCGGGGGGGGGGGGGGACGTTTCAGGGTCAGAAAGGCACTGTGGTTTGGTAAAGCTGGTTCCTGGGGATGCACGGAGACGTAGGAGCTCAGCGGCTAATAGGATTGGTCATGGCGAATCCTTCAGCAAGGCGCGCACAGCACGAAGGGGCGAAGCGCCGGGGTGGCTCAAGGTCAGGATTACAGAAATTCAGAAGCGAGAGAAAGCTTAAAGAGCCAGGCTGTGCAGCCAGGACTGGGGTGATGGCACTGTCCAGCCAGGCTGGAGAAAGCAGATTTAGCCACGCCCCGACCGTGGGAGGAGGCCCGGCCCGCCCCTGCTTCGGGAATCTTAGAGATACTAGGCCAAGACCACAACCAAATTACCGATGATTTGTTACCCAATGAACTGAATGAAGGTCAGCAGATGAGATCAGTCCGGGAGGTTTGGGGAGTGACTGGAGAGGGAGGACGATTTTTCTCTAGGATCTGTATGCCTCCTCTTACCTCCCCCTTCCGGCTCTCACTTGGTAGCATCTTCCTGATCCCTTTATCTCTTAAGGCGCTCAGGAAAATGACCCCCTGCAGGAACCTTCTGGGAAATGCTGCCCTGGCCGCCCAGGAACCATGAGTCCTGCAGCCCCGGTAAGGAACAGGTCTCTGGGACAGGAAGAAGGGTCCAGGGCAGGGTGGGTGCCCCTCTCAGATGGGGTTTAGGACCAAGAGCCCTTCAGGCCCTGACATCCCTGTTCTCTGAATGACATCCTGGATCTGCTCTTAGTTGGGGTTTGGTGGGGTTAAGCTATTCAGGAAATGATCCTGGAAGAGGAGCCCAGGTTGTAGATACAGAAACAATATTCTTTCTCCAGTGGGCCTCCTTCAATCATTTTTGACTATGCCCTAGAGAGATCTTTTCTACCCACAAATCAAACCACCTAACTCTCCATCTTGAAACCCCCACCCCCAAAGCTCCAGTCACTATGTCATAATACCCAAGTAAGTCTTGAGCCTGTCATCCCAGGCTTCATGTTATGTCCTTGCAAAACCTGTAGCTTCATCCCTTTCCACTCCCCATGCCCTCCCCACCCCTGCACTGTACTTTCCAAACACACTGAAATACTGCATATTCTTTTGAACTTTCCTTTAAAAAAATTTTTTTTAATGTTTATTCATTTTTGAGAGACAGAGAGAGACAGATAACGAGCTGAGGAGGGGCAGAGAGAGAGGGAGACACAGAATCCAAAGCAGGCTCCAGGCTCTGAGCTGTCAGGAGAACCCGACACAAGGCTTGAACCCATGAACCGTGAGATCATGACCTGAGCTGAAGTTAGATATTTAACTGCCTGGGGCACCCAGCTGCCCTATCTTTTGAACTTTCTGATCAGTGCTCATATGATTCTCTTAGGTCTACCCCCTGGGAAACTACTCATCCCTCAAGAACCCTTTTTAGCCTCCTTGGGAGGCCTTCCTGAACCTCCTGGGCAAAGTCAGACTCTTTTCTCCCATTGTTAAATCATACCCTGTGCTCTACTTGTGTTTCCATTTAGTCTACCCCACCAGACTGGAAGCTGGGGAAGGAAGGAGGGAAGGCCTTGTCAGATGCTCCTTTGTGCCCTCCACTAGCATCCAGAACAGTGCCAGGCACAAACCGAGTATTGAAAAAACGTGACAAGACTAGGAGCCTGGCTTACTTACTTACTACCTTACTTTTTTCTACAGAATGAGTTAATGATTCTTAGGAAATGTAATTCATGATAAATGAGTGCACAGATGTCTTGGCAAAATAAAATTGCAGGTGCATCTCCTCACCTGTGCTCCAGGTCAACACAGGGTTTCCACCCAGGACAGGCCTTGTGCAATCCAGCTCTAGGGCTTCAGACTACAAGTCCCAGAATGCCGCGTGATCGCGCATCTCTCCCCGCCCCATCCCCTCCCAGGAGATGGGGCGGGACCTGGGGGCGGGGCCCAGGGGCAGCCAGGCCCGGGGCGCAGCCCGGGTGTTGAAATGCCCCAGGCTCTCTGGGGCACACAAAGCGCAGGCGCAGCAGGTTGGGTAACAGCAAGCATCAAGTAGCAGCCGTTTTGGCAGCAGCATCCGCCACAGGTGTAGACAGGTGGGTGCATCAAGGGGAGGCTGGAGAGGGAGTTTGCACCTGACCCTCTTTGTCTGACCAGGGTAGGGCTTGGAGAGGGGAGGGAGGGGCAGGAGAAGTAGGGACAAAGCCAGGCCTTCCAGCTCAGGTGTTCCAGCTCTTGCTACGCAGCAACAGGTGTAAGCAGGTGGGGGAGGGGCAGAGCCACCTATTCGCAAGTAAGTCGCCCTCAGGAACAGAGGGAACCTGGATTCCAGTCCAAGCTCCATCACATACACGGACAAGTCGTTTGCTGTCCCTCAGTTTGTCCATCTGTAAAATAGGAGTCAAGATTCTACCCATCCAACAGAGTTACAGTGGGGACAAGGTGACGTGGTATAGTACACGCAGTGGTTTCAGAATTTGGCTGCACATTAGAATCACCTGGGATCTTTAAAAACTATCAATGCTTGCGTCCCAGCCCCAGACCTTCTGATTTAATTGTTATGGGGTATGACCTGGGTATTGAGAGTTTTAAAAGCTCCTACTATTGTAATGGTTAGCAGCTGGGACTGCTGGGTGTGAATGCTGGCTCCTCTGTTTACTAATCGAGGGGATCTGCGTAAGTGGTTGAACTTCTCCAGGACTGTTTTCTGGGAGTAACAAGGATTTTCGTGAAGTTTCAATGAGATAATAGACAAAAGCACTGAGAAGCATATCCAGCATATAATGCTCAGTCAATAATAGAAGCTATTGAACTATTATTTTACACACTTTGTAAACGGCTCAGGTGAGATTCAAATGGGAGGGAAGCTTTTTTTTTTTATCATGAAAGTCCCTCATTCATTGTCATGATTCTAATATTCTGCGCTGCCAGCATTTCAAAATCCCAGGGTTTCCAACATTGTTAACTGTTCCCCACTCCAGCCTCTACTTGCCTCATAGACACAAATCTAGAAACAGAAGCCAGAGAGAAGGGACATGGCAAAGGTTATGGAGCTGAGATTGGAATCCAGGCTCCTGACCCCCACCCCCACACAACGGGTGGCTGCCCTGCTGACCCCACGAGGACAGTGCTCCCATTATCTTTCTAGAGCCGAGAAGGAGAAGGAGACCGAGAAGGAGAAGGAGACCGGCAGGCTTGCCCTTGTTTACTAACACTCCCTTAAACGTTTCCACGTTTCCTCAGTGGCTTCCCCAGGGAGAGCAGGGCTGAGGGCTTCTCTTTGGAGAGCTGCCCCGGAGCTGCTGATGAGGCTTGTGTGTCCTGTGAATCCCCTGACAGGTTCCGCCTGACTCCACCCTGGAAAGTCCTTTTGAAGAAATGGCCCTGGTGAGGGGCGGCTGGCTGTGGAGACAGAGTAAGTAACCTTGGGCCAAATCCTTGTCCATTGTGTACCTTGTCCAGGGACAGGGGTGAAGGAAGTGGCTTGTTAGGTGTGCCGCAGTGAACCCTTCTCCCAAGAAACAAGACCCTTTTCACCCTTTCTCCTTTGTTTATACTCTTTCCTCTCCTTGGAGTGTCCTTCCTATTCCTGACTGCTTGGAAAATGTCCCCTTCTGGGAGAAGCCTTCTCTGACTTTTCCTCTAACCTCCACTCCGCCTCTGCTGTAGCACCAAGCTGGGTTAGAGGCTCCCTACACTGTTCCCAGTGCGTTATGCATACCTCTGTTATAGCATGGATCCCCCTATAATGTAACTGCCTTCATCTATGGGTCTTACCACTCCCCCACTCCATACTGACCCCAGACTGTGAGCTCCTTGAGGGCATGGACTGGGTTTGATGCTCTGCATATCCACAGCACTAGCCCAGGGCTGGCCATGGAACGAGGCTCAGAATAATATGAAAACGCCTCTATGCTTTGGGATCTGTAAAGCCTTAAGAAGCTTCTTTATGACTTTGCCTTTTCTGTTAAGATTTGCAGTCGTAAAATGTCCAAAGGTAGGGCTCAGGCTTCCAGACCCACCTCTGACCAGAATCATGATCTGAAGAAGAGCTCTCCTGGGTTAGGAGTTCTCCAACACCCCATGACCCATTCTCAGTTCATTCAATTCAGCAAACACTGAACCCAGGTCCTGCTGGGTGCCAAGTCCAGGGTGGGGAGCTGTGGACACCCCAGTCTGGTAGAAGAGGCTGACACTACAGAAACAACTGTCACACAAGTGCAAGATAAGGGATTAGATGGAGGCTCAGGGTAGGAAGAGGCCTTTGCCCTTGAAACTTGGGGCTTGGCCTTGGAAGCCCCCAAGGAAGAAATCTGGTCATTCATTTACCATTCAACACATTTATGGAGCCTCTGCTATGTGTTAGGCACAATGGGAGGCACTGGGTGAGCAAGGCAGAAAGAGGCTCTGCCATCATTTCAGGGGGTAGATAGACAAGAAAGGCATGTTATAACACTGGGGGCTGTGGGTGAGGGGATTCTGGGAGCCCGTCCAGTGCTTCTGCCCCCTAGCAGGCTCTGAAATCAGCCTGCCTAGCAAATGTGAACTATTGCACAGGCTCCATCCTCCGCCGCTGGAAGCGAAACTGGTTTGCCTTGTGGCTGGATGGGACCCTGGGCTACTACCATGATGAGACTGCACAGGACGAGGAGGATCGTGTGCTCATCCAGTTCAATGTCCGCAGCATAAAGATCGGCCAAGAGTGCCACGGTGAGAAGCCCTTTTCCCTCTGGCACTGTGACTATGTCCATGGCCCTCCCATTGTGTCTGTCTGATAACATCTGCATGAGGCTCTTGCCAGCTTCAGAGGGCTTCCATAGACATTGCTTCTGGGTCTCTCAACTCCAACTCATGTGGGTTTGAATTAAGATAGCGGTTCCTTATTGAGTTCCTACCCTGTGCTGGGCCTGGGTCCTATGCTGGGGTCACAGAGGCAAGTCAGACAAGGTTCCTGCCCTCTGGGTGCTAGAAACTGGATAAAGATGAAAAGAGATAAGGAGGATCAGGGAGGTTAAGTGACTGGCCCAGAGTCACAGAGCAAATCTCCTCAACCAGGGCTCAGGCCCCAGTCATAACAGGGTAACTGATAGATGTCTAACTATGGCAATAGGCAACGTGGAAAGGTTGAAAGGCTCTGAAGAGTAAAGCAGAATCCCAGAGAAAGTGTGTGAGATCAGAGGAGGTTGGCAATGGCCAATAAACAGGACCCAGAAGTCTGTCCCTATTCTTGTTTCTGGTTTACTGGGGCCTGTGCCCTGTGGAAACCCCATATGTGTGTGTCTGTCTCTAGATGTGCAGCCTCCAGAGGGCCGGAGCCGAGACGGCCTGCTGATTGTGAACCTCCGGGAGGGCTCCCGCCTGTATCTGTGTGCAGAGACCAAGGACGATGCCGTGTAAGTCCTCTCAGGAGAGGATAGGGAGAGATCTTGGGGAACGTAACCAGATGCCTCCTCCTCACTGGGCCTTCTGATTCCCAAAGTGTAGGAAGAGGGGACAAAGATCAGTCAACAGGGAAGAGGTTGGGCAGAGTGGATTTGAATGGCTCGTGGTGATTGGTGTGGTACCCAGAAAAGTCCTCACATCACCCTGTGATGGAACCCGGGACTATGGAGGGAGGACTGGGCACACCGGCCTCAGGTGTGTGGTCCTTGATCATACAGGGTCGTGTATTTAGCAGGCTCTGAGATGAGTGCTCACTTGGGGGTGATATGGAACAGACAGCCCTGTGGCATCCGTAAAGGACCTCCCTTCCCACTGCCTCCTGAGGAGATGCCTTAGTGGGTGGCCTTTGATCTGAGGTGGAGACCCTGCCCCGCCTCACAGAGGCAGCCCACTGTGTTGCAGAGACATGCCAGTGTCCGATGCAGATCCACACTGTGAGGCCGGGTGTGTCTGCTTACTCACATTCTTTCCCTTCCTACCCTCGGGCCGTGGAGTCAGTAGGCCTTTGCATTGTAGGAGAGTGAAAGAGATGGGGCGTGTGGGAGTGGGGGAAGCTGAGCTCTGGCCCGACAAAGCACAGAGCCGCCTTGTCCACCCTAGCCAGGTGCCATGGCAACCAACAAAGGCCTGATTGTCCTGTGTCCACTCGGCCCTCACAGGGCTCTGGGGTCAGAGCGTTGGGGAACTGTGTGTGTGTAGGTTTGGGGTGTGGAGGTGAGCTGCAGCTAGAGAACCAGCCCAAGCATGCCAGAATCCGAAGGCCCCGAAGAGACCACCCAAGCCCAGCTGTCTTGTGTCTAGACGGGGAAGCTGGAAGAGGGGAAGACTGTGGACTAAGAATGAATTAGGAGCCTCCAGCTCAAATGAGGGCTCTGTCTGTGTGACTGGGGTGGGAGAGGGGTTTTGTCTACCCAAGGGGGTCAAGGGGACCTCCCCCCTTTACAGGAGACTGGGGCTGAGGCTGTGTTGAGGACGAAAGTCTTAACAGCTAGGGGCCCAATCTCCCAAACTCCCTCCTCAAGGTCTGATGGGTTTGCTTTGCAGAGCGTGGAAGACGGCGTTACTGGAGGCGAATTCTACCCCGGTGAGCCCCCCATTCCCTCCTTTTCCCCTCCCCACCCCTTCCTGCCATGGAATCATGGGTGACTCAGACTCGGTCTCCATCTGCCAGGAATTCTCAATTCCCATATATGTGGGTGAATAGGCTTGTGTGGACTCAGAGACTGTGAGTCCAAGTGTAAAAGGACAGGAGACAGACAACTGGTGCTTGGAGGAGAGAGAGAGACTGTAGGGGGTGGCATGTAAGCTGGGGCAAAGAAACTATCTTTTATTGAGCAACTATTATGTGCTAGGTGTGACACAGGTGTAGTTCCACCTACTCCTGACAACAGTCCTGTGAGGCTTGGATTATTATTACCTCTCTGCAAAGAATAAGATTGAGCTTCATTCATCCACACAACAAGTATTTACTGAGTTCCTACTATATTCAGGCACTCTGACAAAGGGCAGGGATCAGAGGTGAACTAAGTAAAGAGATGTTGGCCCTGTTCTCCTGGATTCAATCTAGTGGGCAGCCGGGTGTGAGGAAGCAACTAATCACACAGTTAATGATTCTGTTGCAACGGTGGTAACTGCTTTGACAGAGATGTGCACCGTGCATTCAATGTGTGACCACCTTGGTGGCCTGGTCCAGATGGGAGTTCAGACAAGGCTAAAGGTGAGACCCTGAAGGATAAACAGAAATTGACTGTGTAGAAGGGGTGGGGTGGGGTAAAGGGAACAGCTTTCCAGGCAGAGGAACTGCATGTGCAAAGGCCCTGAGAAAGGGTAAGACTTCAGTAAGTTTAAGAACAGAATGAAGGCTGGGGCAGCTGGAGCTTAGTTAGGGAGAGCAAGGGAGAAGGAGGGTTGGCAGGGCCAGGCACTATGGGATGTGTTAAGATGTTGGTTTCTGCTAAGAACACCAGGAAGTCATTGAAAGCTTTTAAGCAGTGGGATGATATGAACAGATCAGACCAGATTTGTGTTTTAAAAATATAGTCTGGCTGGTAGGTAGGGAATGGCCTGTAGAGGGTAAGAGTGGATGCCAGGAGACCAGTTAGAAGGCTGGGACAGAGTCCTACTGACTGGCTGGAGGTCTGGTCTAAGGCCTTGCTAATGAGGATAAGACATATTTAGGAGGTAGAGTCAACAGAGCCTAGTGATTGATGGAGGTGTGGGTTTGAGGAGCTGCCCTAGGCCCCCAGCTCAATGATAGCCCAGCTTGGCCTTGACCCCATCTGCCTGACTCCACATTGTGTGCTTGCTCCTTCTATGTGTGGTGCAGTGGAGCCCAATCTCACCTAGAGAGACTCTGCTGGAAAGTAGCAGAGAAGACTGGATTGCATTTAGAACCCTTCTTAGACATGCACCTGCTGAGGTCTGAGCATTGTGCTCAGTACCTGCCATCAGTTATATCATTTAATCTTCCAACAGCTCCGGTAGGGCTGTACTTTTAGTTCCATTTTACAGATAGGGAAGGTGAGGTTCAGAGAGGAAGTGACTTGTCCAAAGCCTCATAGTCTTAAGTCAGCAGAAGAGCCTGTATTGGAGCCTAGGTCAGTGAGATTTGGAGGGAAGGGCATTACTGGTAGAAAGAACTGCATGAGCAGAGGTGAGGGGTGAGATGTGCATGTGTGTGTATGTGTGTGTAAGTGCCAGGAGTCTGTCCTGGCTGGACGATAATACATGGAGGGAAAGAAATGGGGGAAATGACCTCTGAGGAGCATTGTGGGGAATGACAAAGGGCATTAAGAAGGGGGGACTTGGCCAGACTTTGGGGAGCAGATTCAGGCTTCTCGGTGGAAACTGGATTAGAAAAAGCTGGAAGTGAGGAGGCTGGAGCAGTGGTCTACAAGGCGGAGACACCCCTGTTGGCTAACCTGGCTCTGAGCTCCAAATTCCCCATATGCAGAGCAAAGGAGTCCCACCCAAAAGAGGCAGAAGGAGGTGAGGGCTGACCGTTCTGTTCTGCACTCTGTGACTCTATGAAGCTGCCTTGTTCCTCCTCTGCCTGTGCACCTTCCTGCTGCTCTGCTTACCAGTCTCTGCTCTGACCCTCTACTCCCCCTCCCACTGTCCACCGTCACACACACCTGTCTGATCCCAGGGCTTGGTTGAGTGGAATGTGTTTGTGCCTCAGTCTTTGTACCAGTGTCTGCTTGTCTCTGAGTGTTCACGCCTGTGTCCGTGACTTCTCTCTGTTCTGTGCCTATGTAGGAGTGACCTGCGCTTTGTCCCTCCATGTCCTGCAGATTTATACCCCACTCTGGACAGAGGCTCTTCCAGGGAATATAGGGCCAGGGTCACAGCCAAGGACAAGGCTGGGAGGCCAGTGAAGGGGAGGACAGGTAGGTGGGAGGGCGGATCAGAGTTGTTCTGTTCTTTCTGGAGACTGAGAGCCTCAGCAGCCTAAAACCGGTGAAGGTGGGCTAATTATGGAGGGACACTACTGATACTCTCCTGGGTAACTTTGGCAAAGTGTCCCCCTCTGAGCCTCCCTCCATTACCATGGGCTGAGGAGGAAGAGGACCACTCTTTCCACTGCCCAGCTGGCAGAGGGCTCAGGTTGGGCCTGTTAAAAACTGAGTTTCTCCAGATGTAGAGGACCACTGACACCTCCCTCCCTCCCCCTTCTTGGGTTTCTGTGGCTTGAGCAGGCCCCAACCGGAGCCACCGTCCCTCCCAGGAGCCGCCGGGTTTGCCCCAAGGTCAGGTGTGTGACCCGCTCGTGGAGCCCCTGTAAGGTTGAGAGGCGGATCTGGGTAAGTGCTGGCTCAGCCCTCCCTGCCTCCATTCTGGCCACAAAGATGTGCCTCCAAAACTGGGCCCAGTCACATCCCTTCTCTGCTCACAAACATTACATGGCTACCTATCACTCACAGAACACCAACCACAGTCCCATTCTCAAGGATCCAGCCTGAGATCTCAAGGATCTCATGTCCCATTCTCTCAGGATCCAGCCTGAGCCAATCTCACCTACCACATCCCCTCATCCCCTGTGCTGTAGCTGCTCCTCCAGCTTCCCAGCTGCACCAGACCTCTTGCCTCTTCCCAGGCTTTGCAGATGCTGTTCTCTGCCGTGAAGACTCTTAGTTTCCTTATTCCTCTGACAAACTGATGCTTAGCCTCTAAGAGCCACTTCAAAGGCTACCACCTCCTCAGGGAGGACTTCCCAGACTTCCAGGTATTGTCACTCCCTTCACAGCCTGCTGCACTAATGCTTAGTATCATCTTATTAGGCCTCTTTCAAGTCCCTTTATTTCGGTCTCTATTCTCCCATGAGACCTGGGACTTCCTCCAAGGCGAAGACTGGGTCTGATCAGCTCTGCCTCTATGGAGCCTGGCTCAGTGCTGAGTATACAGCAGGTGCTCAATGAGTACTCAGTGATAGGGACAGTCTGTTTTGACCCTCCTTCTTCCCGGTGCATGGAGCTGGGGCACAGGTGGGCCTGAGGCAGTGTTCACCGAATGAGCAAATGAGTGAATGACTAAAGGGAGGAAGGAGGAGTGAAAAACCTCTGTTAATGGCATCACTGTCACATATCATAATTTAGTCCACATCTGTCTCCCTTCCTCCTACCCCAGAATTTCTGGAAAGCACGATTGGGGGATGAATCCTATCTCTGTCCCCAGTGCTCAGCAGGGCATGGGGTGGGTACAGTGGGGGCCTATCTTCGAGTGCTGGTGGTCTTATAGTCAACTGTGAACTCCTTTTCTAGTACAGTGGTGTTTGATGTGGCTGTGAGTTAGAATCACTTCAGGACTTAAAAAAAAAAAAAAAATCTAAACGTTCATATCCTACCTCTGGATGCTCTAATTTTGTAGGTCTGGAGTAGGGCCTTGGAAATCTGTGGTTTAAAAAAGTTATTCAGGTAATTCTGATGTGCAGAACCACTGAACCCAGAAGGCTAGGTCTACCTAGGTCCAGGTGCATAGACGTGGCTCAGTTGGATTCTCACTGTGCCTTGGGAGTGGGCATTGTAGGAAAGACATTGTAGGAAAGACTATCCCTATTAACAGATGTAAAAACTGAAGCTCTGAGAGGCTACATAACTTGACCGGGACACTTGATTCTTCAGTGGCAGGACTAGGATTCCCATCCCAGCATTCTGAGACATCCCCCCTACCCAAATGAGGATGCAAGTTTGTTTAAAGATTTTTTTTTTAAATGTTTATTTGAGAGAGAGAGAGAGAGAGAGAGAGAGAGAGAGTAAACACAAGCGGGGGAGGGGCAGAAGGAGAGGGAGACACAGAATCCAAAGCAGACTCCAGGCTCTGAGCTGTCAGCACAGACCCAGATGCGGGGTTCAAACACACAAACAGTGGGATCATGACCTGAGCCGAAGCCAGACGCTTAACCGACTGAGCCGCCCAGGCACCCCAAAGATGTAAGTTTGTTTAAAGTGGGGATGCCTAAAAATGGGGTTTAAAAAGCTGTAAACCTTATAACAACAGCTTTTCTGAGGGAAGGGAACTTATTTGTATGTGGCCTCCTGATTGGCTGACCCTGCACTTGCAAAAGGGGCTGGGCTTGCAGAAAGGGAGAGGATCAGGATCAAGCCCTTAGGTTCTGTCCCTAAGGTCCCTGGAGGAAAACCTGCCTCGTTGCCAGGTGACCCATATGAGTTTACCTCTGGGCCTCCCAGACCTAGAGGGTAGAAACAGGTGCCGCCAAGGGGCATGAGTTGGTGTTTTCCATTCTCTCTGAGGCCAGATGAGGCCACAGGCTCACTGTGCAGCTGCCGTGCAGATACAGGCTCTAGATCCTAAAGTCTCTACAAATAAAAATGGGGATCTGAGTGCTTGGATCTCTCTAGACCCTTCCAGGCATGGAGCTTAGATCCTGGCTACCCACCACCAGAAAGCTCTATTGGATCACTTTTAGGGGAAGAGCACAGTGAGGGAAGTCACTTGAGACTGAGCATTGTTTGAGCCTACTGTGTTACCCTGGAACTGGTCATTGTCCCTAAATTGAGGCTGGACTTAGAGCTGGGTGACCTTAGTTCAGTCTGGCTCTATATTTGTCTCACTTGAGATAAATTCAGTACATTAGGCAGCTATCATGTTCCAATGAGGCCTAATTAGACCCCCTTGTGGGTCTCAAGTCTGATGGGAGAGACACACACTCAAAGGGATACAAACAATGACACTGCAGAGTGACTGGTGCTGTGATAAGGAGAGTCTAAGGGCTAAGTCTGTTCTCCCAACAGAACAGGGAGGTTCAGGGAAAGTAATACTTGGGTTCAGTCTGAAAGATAAGTTAGGTAATTGAATGAAAAAAGGGAAGAAAGGCATCCTCATCAAAGAGAAATGGCATGGAGGGGTGCCTGGGTGGCTCAGGAGGTTCAGGGCCAGGCTTTGGCTCAGGTTTTGATCTCGTGGTTTGTGAGTTCAAGCCCCGTGTCAGGTTCTGTGCTGACAGCTCAGAGCCTGGAGCCTGCTCTGGATTCTGTCTCCCTCTTTCTCTGCCCCTCCCCTGCTTGTGCTCTGCCTCCCTCTCTCAAAAATAAATAAACATTAAAAAAAAAAAAAAAAGAAATGGCATGGAGATTTGAAATCACAGGTATGTATTTAGAGAAACCCTCTTTACAACCAAATTTCTTGAAAGGGATGTCATGACATGTTGATTCCATCCCTTATTTCTCAACCATTCTTCAACTCTCCATAGTCTGGATTCTCCCCCCCAACCACTCCTCTGAAAAATGTTTTTTCAAGGTCATCCACAACTTCCAAGTTGCCAAATCAATGGCTTATTATTCTCTTGGCACTGGCCAAAAGGATGGACAGAAGAGCATAGTTAGAAGATAAAATCATGAGACTTGGTGGCTGGTGTGATATGGAAGACAAGCGTGTGAAGATGAGAGTGCCAACCTGATGCCTTGGTTTGAGTACATGGTAGTGGCATTTAGAGAAAAGCATTTGTGGAAGAGCAGGTTCAGGAGATAGAAAGGTGATGAAATCCCTTCGAGATAGGTGGAGTTTAAGACACCTGACTTTTAAGAGGAGTTGGACCATTCAGGGGCGACACCTAGTTTGAGAGAGATATAGAGTAGAAGGGGGCTAAGAAGAAGGAGCCAGGAGACTAGGGGATCTTGCTCCCTCTCTCCCTCATGATCTACTCCCTCATGGGTAAAATGAGGGGCATGGATTAGGAGTTTCTATTTAATTCAGCGTATATTTATTGGTTCTTGCTATTCACTAGATCCCGTATGTAACAGAAATTAATCAGAGTCCATGTCTATAAGTAGCTCACATTTGGGGTACAGGCAGGAAAGTCCAGGAGGAAAGATAGTCCATAGAGAACTTAGGAAGAAAGAATTCTTTCTGAAACCAAAAGGGCTTCCTGGAGTGGATGATTTCTGAGTTAGGCTTTGAGGGGTTGATTCTAATGGGAGACTGCTTTCCTCCCTCAGAGAGAGAAAAATGACCATTCTTCTCTGAGCCTCCCACCCCCAGTTCTGTGGTAATGTGGAGATAATAATGCCTGCAGTAAGGATTAGAGGAAGTAATACATATGAACACCTCCCTCAGAACCTGGTACATGGTGGATGCTTGATAATACTTTAGTTACTTTCCACCCATCCCCTCCTTTCTTTTCCTTCCTCCCCAGCCTGCTTTTACTTCTGGGCCTGGGGGCTGGCCAGATGCCCTACCCAGTGACTAGGAGAGTAGAAAAATCCATTGGCTTTCTCCAAATGGGACCATTGGAGAGCAGCTAGCAAATATTAGATTACATAGGGAAGTTGGGAGCCATGGGGAATTTAAAAATCTATATATTTTTAATGTTTATGTGGAGAGAGCACATGAGCAGGGGAGGGGCAGAGACAGAGAGAGAGAGAGAGAGAGAGAGACAGAGAGAGAGAGAATCCCAGGCTGACAGCACAGATCCTGACTCGGGCTCGGGGCTCAAGCTCACAAATTATGAGATCATGACCTGTATGGAAATCAAGGGTCCCACACTTAAACAACTGTGCCACCAAGGTGCCCCACTGTGGAGGATTTTTGACCAGGGGAGTGATAGGTAGGAGGGTAGGGTGAGAAAATGGGATCTGGATGTAGGGGCTACAGTTTTAGAGGACAAGGACCATGGACCATGTGGGCAGGCAGGGTCTTTCTCCAGGAGCTTGCTGGTTCCTGGGGATCCATTTCTAACCTTGAATAAGTGGTTTTGTAGGCCCAGAAGAACCTAAGCAGGGTGTGGCGGGTAGGGGCCCAAACCTGGGCCAGGGAGTTTCTGGGCAGTAACCCAGTGGGGCTCCCCAGGTGCGTGTCTACAGCCCGTACCAGGACTACTATGAGGTGGTAACTCCCAATGCTCATGAAGCCACATACGTACGCAGCTACTACGGACCGCCCTATGCAGGTAAGTCTCCAGCCTGGCCCGCCCCCTGCCCAGATCCAGCCCCAGGCCCCTGCAGCTGGGACAGAAACCACTCTTGTGGGGACCACGGATTTTTCCAGGCGGTACCCACCACTGGGCCCTCCCCATCCCGAAACTCGGAATATCTCTTGAACCAGTGTACCTCCACACTCCAGAACTGACCTCACTTCTCTAGGCTGTCTGACCAGCAATACCCGTTTCTGAGCTGCTGGCGACCCCTGGTGGCTAACGCGGGAGCGGCCGCCTCCTTCAGCCCCAGGGGCTGGCGGTTGGGAACGCCCATCCTCTGGTGTGGCCTGGAGGTTCTTAGAGATACTGGGTTTCCTCGCTGTTCCACTCTAGCCCCATGGTCCCAGCAGATACAAGGCCAGTAAGCCCTGGAGAAGGAGTACAAGTCCTTTCCGCATCAAGGCCTCAGTTTCTCCGATTGAGGTGCAGAAGAGTGGGCTCAGCTCTTTACCCTGGGTTGGGCATGAGTCTAGTGGGAGGAGAGGAGTGAAGATCTCTCTTCTCCCTACTCTGAAGTCCCCGTCCCTCACCGCTCTCTCTCCACAGGACCCGGCGTGACGCACGTAGTAGTGCGGGAGGATCCCTGCTACAGTGCAGGCGCTCCGCTGGCCATGGGCATGCTCGCGGGGGCCGCCACAGGTGCCGCGCTCGGCTCGCTCATGTGGTCTCCCTGTTGGTTCTGAGCCCTGGGACTGGGAGTGTGGACCCTGCGCCTAGAGCAACAGACCCCTTTTCCTCCTTGACCCCACCCTCCACGACTTAAGTCCTGCTGTACTTCGGCTCCTCCTTCTCCACTAGTCCCCCTGGACTTGGATCATCCATATCCCACTCCCCCACTCTCACCCCTTGCGTTGCTAGAAGCTATCATCCCAGGCACAAACATAGCTCAAAATCCTTGTATCTATTGCCAGACACCCCAGACTTTTGTTATAGACACATATAGACATGGTTCCCTCCAATACACCAGGACACAGAAAACGACTCATGTGACTTAAAGTTCCCAGGTACTGGAGACCGAGGAGTCAGGTTTTTTCCTCCAGCACCTCCATGGTTGCTGGGAAAAACAGAAGTAAACAAACACTTGACAGGACAGAGTTATCAATCCTTTGGCACATGAGGGTAAAGAACAGAAGGTAGGCTAGGAGTAGGGTTGTTGCAAGAGTGCAGAGCAATGATTATCATGGACATGTCCAAGGAATTAAAAGTTCATTTAGGTTGGGGTGGGGACTGGGATAAGATCATGATGGCCCTCCAGGCTAAAGAGCTTGCTGGGTAAAGGGGAGATGTGAGCTTTTTGGAGGGAAGTTTCATGATTGCGCCTATAATGAATATATTGCCTGTTAATACTGACACATACTGAAATCCAAAACACTCTCTGAGGTTAGCCCCATCCTTCCCACTATCAGCTTCCAGGGTCCCCTGTTCCTTCAGTGCTCAGAAAACACTTGTTCCCCATGTTAGGGGTGCCTGGGGCAGCAATTGAGTTGAACCTGGGGTCCCCTTGCTGGGGGGCAGATAAGCTCTGTTCAGGACCTCCAGCCCTAGGATGGTGCTTCCATCAGGAAATGAATTCCTGGTCCCCAGGAACTTGGCCCTCTGTCCATAACTGTGGCTGTCACCATCTTAGGCTTTGTCTCTTCCTTCACTCTGGGGGAGATGGCAGTGTTCACCTCTAGGGCCTGATCCAGTGGGAAGCCCCATGTGTGCCTCCCTGTAAGTGGCCCAGCAATCTCTCCATTTGGCTCCTTTACAATTTCCTCTCCCACCCTGTCCTAACAGAAGTGCTAACATTCCTACCCAGTAGCCAGAGTAGCCTGCTAAAGTTCCCTTGTAGGTATGGGCCCTAGTGGCCCTGCTGCAGAGACTAATAAAGATATGGTTGGCTCTAGCCCTGGCTCTGGCTCTTTTGTCCACCTCCCCCTCCCCGCCACGGTACTTGTCTCCCTGGGACTCAGCACCTACTTGTGCCTTCTTTGGTATAGTAAGAAGAGTGTGTGGATTCTGAGGGCAAGTAGAACTGGAGACAGCATCTTAGCTGAGCAATTTGGGGCAATTCACTTAACCTGTCTGGATCTTGGTTTTCCCATCCATAAGGTGGTAGGTTGAAGTTGGCCATGCCTGAGGGCTCATAAGGAGAGGCTGCCTCAGCATGAAAAGATGGTCAACATTGTTCCTCATCAGGGAAATACAAATCAAAACCACACTCAGATACCACCTCACACCAGTCAGAGTGGCTAAAATGAACAAATCAGGAGACTGTAGATGCTGGCGAGGATGTGGAGAAACGGGACCCTCTTGCACTGTTGGTGGGAATGCAAACTGGTGCAGCCACTCTGGAAAACAGTGTGGAGGTTCCTCAAAAAATTAAAAATAGATCTACCCTATGACCCAGCAATAGCACTGCTAGGAATTTACCCAAGGGATACAGGAGTGCTGATGCACAGGGGCACTTGTACCCCAATGTTTATAGCAGCACTCTCAACAATAGCCAAATTATGGAAAGAGCCTAAATGTCCATCAACTGATGAATGGATAAAGAAATTGTGGTTTATATACACAATGGAGTACTACAGCAATGAGAAAGAACGAAATATGGCCCTTTGTAGCAACGTGGATGGAACTGGAGAGTGTGATGCTAAGTGAAATAAGCCATACAGAGAAAGACAGATACCATATGGTTTCACTCTTATGTGGATCCTGAGAAACTTAACAGGAACCCATGGGGGAGGGGAAGGAAAAAAAACAAAAAAAAAGAGGTTAGAGTGGGAGAGAGCCAAAGCATAAGAGACTGTTAAAAACTGAGAACAAACTGAGGGTTGATGGGGGGTGGGAGGGAGGGGAGGGTGGGTGATGGGTATTGAGGAGGGCACCTTTTGGGATGAGCACTGGGTGTTGTATGGAAACCAATTTGACAATAAATTTCATATAAATAAATAAATAAATAAATAAATAAAAGAAATTGTGGTTTATATACACAATGGAATACTACATGGCAATGAGAAAGAATGAAGTATGGCCTTTTGTAGCAACGTGAATGGAACTGGAGTGTTATGCTAAGTGAAATAAGTCATACAGAGAAAGACAGATACCATATGTTTTCACTGTTATGTGGATCCTAGGAAACTTAACAGAAGACCATGAGGGAGGGGAAGGAAAAAAAAAAAAAAAAAAAGGTTAGAGAGGGAGGGAGCCAAAACATAAGAGACTCTTAAAAACTGAGAATAAACTGAGGGTTGATGGGGGGTGGGTGATGTGTATTGAGGAGGGCACCTGTTGGGATGAGCACTGGGTGTTGTATAGAAACCAATTTGACAATAAATTTCATATTTAAAAAAAATTTAAAAAATAACTATAAAAAAAAAAAAAAAAAAAGAGAGACCCTGCCCTCAGGGTGTCTGTCATCTGAACTAATGAGTGATCCAGGCTGTGCCCTGTCTGCTGAGAGTCCAGTGGTGTTGAGGTCTTTTGCAGTAGGTTCTTATCCTTCTAGAGCTGAATCAATGAGTTGGTCTCAGAAAGCAGGTGGTCAGGGAAGGAAACAACCATCTTGCATCAGACCTTTTGAGGCTGCAAGTGACAGAGACCCCCTGCTCAAACTGATTCAAGCTAAAGAAGGGAAAGCATTGGGTCATATAACTGAGAAGTCCAGAAACTGCTTGGTGCAGAAATTCAGTGTCCCTTAGACTTCGTTTTCATCTTTATAGCCACTGGGCTTACCCTTTCAGAGGCTTCAGTGATACTCAGCAGCTCCAGACCAAATGCCCTTCTGGGTTCAAGTCTAGCCAAGAGAGCTTTTCTTCTCCTAATAGTATGAATAAAAGTCCTGGGACTGAAGAGCATTATCCCAAATTGGGTCCTGTGGTCATCCAAGAGTCCATGGTGATCTGGAAAAGATGATCTAAAACAACAGGGCTTACAACAGGGGTGGAGTGGTGTCCCAAAGAACGTTTAGGGCACTGTTGCCCAGAAGTAGGCTGGATAAGTGGCAAAAACATCAGGTGTCTGCCCCAGCCACATTCCCAGAGACACCAACTTAGAGGGAGACATAAACAAACACCAGTGATTCAATGAGATGAGGTAAGTGAGGAACATGGTACAGTGCGAGCTGTGAGAAGAGGTATTCAACTCTGCCAAAGGAAGTGGGGAAAGATCTGGGGCAGGGATGAACTTGAAGGCCAAACAAGGAAGGGAGGGAGAGCTTTCCACACAAAGAACACATGGAAGAAATGGCATGAGCAATGGCCTCAGAGGACTTTGGTCTTGAGAGCACAATGAAGTTCAGCCTGATGTCACAGTCTATTTCATGGTGAGAAGGGATGGTAGATGAGGCAATATTATAGAGAACCTCCCACAGCTGGGTTAAGTGCTCTTCTCTGTGCCCCTACAGCCTCAGGACTACCATTTATCACCCGGATGAGACCTGGTTCTTTGCACTCACCCCATTGAACAGGGCAAGACAAATGGATGTTTCAGATGTAGTTTGCTTCAAAATCTCTCCACTAATAGGATTGTGGCACGAATTTTTTATCTTCCAGCTGTCCAGTAGACAATTGTTCACATATACATTAAAACAAACATTCTCAGAAAACAGTCTGACCTGGAGTTGACTTATGGACCATATCTGGCTCACACATTCTTTTGTTTGGTCAGTACAGTGGTTTTAAAAAGTTTTCAATTAAGGGGTACCTGGATGGCTCAGTTGGTTGAGTCTCGGCTCAGGTCGTGATCTCGCGGTTCATGAGTTCGAGCTCCCTGATGTCAGCGCAGAGCCTGCTTCAGATCCTCCGTCCCCCTCTCTCTCTCTGCCCCCTTCCCCGCTTGTGCTCTCTCGCTCTCAAAAATCAATAAACATTTAAAATAAAATTAAAAAGTTTTGAATTAAAATGTGATACCACTACACACCACCTAAAAGGCTAAAGGTGAAAAAGACTGGCAACATTAAGCAAATGGAAATCTCACATGACTGTAAACTGGTACAACTGCTTTGGAAACTAATTTGTAAAGACAAATATATGCATACCTTATAACCCATCAATCATACTCCTAGGGTACACCAAGGAGAAATGCGTACATATGTTTACCAAAAAATAATAGGTATAAAAGTATCACAGAAGTAGTGGAAAAAACTTAAATTCTAGAATAGGTGGATCTATGGTATATTCCACTCACAAAATGGAATACTGTTCAATGAAAATTACCCATAAGTACATGTAAAATTGAGAGTGAATAAAAAAAATGAGTGAAGGGGAAGTGGGAAAATAGAGTTATACTATGCAAAGTTTTCTGTACTTTATGGGAAGTAGTACAATATTGACTTAAGCGTATGCTGATAAGTCAAAAGATGCACATGGGAAGAAATAAGTGTTGGCGAGGTTGTGGAGAAAAAGGAACCCCTGTGCACTGCTGGTGGGAATGCAAACTGGTGCAGCCACTGTGGAAAATAGTTATGAGGCTCTTCAAAAAGTTAAAAAAATTGAAATACCCTATGACCCAGTAGGCCGACTATTGGCTATTTACCCAAAGAATACAAAAACACTAATTCAAAGGAATAGATGCACCCACCCCTAGGTTTGTTGCAGCACTATTTACAATAGCCAAACTATGGACACAGCTCAAGCGTCCATCGACAGATGAATGGATAAAGATGTGGTACATACACACAATGGAATATTACTCAGCTATAAAAAAGAATGAAATCTTGCCATTTGCAACAACATGGATGGAGCTAGAGAGTATACTGCTAAGTGAAATAAGTTGGCCAGAGAAAGACAAATAACATGATTTCACTCATATGTGGAATTCAAGAAACAAAACAAATGAACAAAGAAAAAAGACAAACCAAGAAGCAGACTCTTTAATTACAGAGAACAAACTGATGCTTATGAGAGGGGAGGTGGGTAGGAAGATGGGTGAAATAGGTAAGGGATTCAAGAGGACACTTATCAAGATGAGCACCGGGTGATGTATGGAATTGCTGAATCACTATATTGTACACCTGACACTGATATAACACTGTATTAACTATACCAGATTAAAAAAAAAAAAAAAACACTTGAAGAATTAACAATCAGTCCTTCTCAAACTTTTCTCAAAAAAAAAAAAAAAATTAAGAGGAAGCACTTCCTAACTCATTCCATGACAGCAGCATTACACTGATACCAAAGCCAAAGATAATACAAGAAAACTACAGACCAATATTGATTTTAAAATCCTCAAAAAACTACTAGCAAACTGAATTCAGCGGCATATTGAGAAGAATATACACAATGACCAGAAAATACACACAATGATTTATTCTCAGAATGCAAGGATGGTTCTACACATGAAAACTGATCAGTATACTATACTAATTAGTAGAATAAAAGGGGAAAAAACCCATATCTTCCTAATTGATGCAGAAAAAGCATTTGACAAAATTTAATACGTTTTTATGATAAAAACACTCAATAAACTAGGAATAGAATTTCCTTAACATGATAAATACTACATTTAAATATCTATGGTAAATATACTCAATGGTAAAAGACTCAAAGGTTTCCCTTAAGATCCGAAAAAAGACAGAATGCCCACTTTTGTCACTTATATTCAACATATACTGGAAGTTGTAGCCAGAGGAATTAGTTTAGAAAAAAATAAAAGGCATCCATATTGGAATGGAAGTAAAATCAGCTGTTTACAGATCATATCTTATTACAGCTGACCCTGAACAACACAGGTTTGAACTGCATGGGTCCACTTATATGCAGATTTTTTTTTTCCAAGAAATACAGTATGGTACTGTAAAGATACGTTCTCTTCTTTATGATTTTAAATCTTTTCTCTTGCTTACTTTATTGTAAGAATACAGTATATAATACAAATAACATACAAAATATGTGTTGACTTTGTTATTGGTATGGCTTCTGGTCAATAGTATTTGTAAAGTTTTGGGGGACTAAACAGTTATATGCAGGGGCGCCAGGATGGTGTTCAGTCACTTGAATGGCAGGCTCTATTATTTTGGCTTAGGTCATGATCTCATGGTTCATGGGATCAAGCCCTGTGTTAGGCTGCACGCTGGCAATGCCAGAGCCTGCTTGGGATTCTCTCTCTCTCTTTATGCCCCTCCCTCCCATGCACTCTCTCTAAAAAATTAAACATTAAAAAAACCAAAAACCAGTTATACATTTGTTTTCATTTTAATTCTGGTATAGTTAACATACAGTGTAATATTAGTTTCAGATGTACGATATAGTGATTCAACAATTCCATACATCACCCAGTGCTCATCACAAATGCACTCCTTAATCCCCATCATCTATTTCACCCATTCCCTCACCCACCTCCCCTCTGGTAACCATCAGTTTGTTCTCTATAGTCTATTTTTGTTTTGTCTCGTTTTTTCCCCCTTTGTTAGTTTTGTTTCTTAAATTCCACATATGAATGAAATCATATGTTATTTGTCTTTCTCTGACCGACTTATTTCACTTAGCAGTATATTCTCTCTAGCTCCATCCATGTTGTTGCAAATGGCAAGGTTTCATTCTTTTTTTATAGCGGACTAATATTCCATTGTGTATATGTACCACATCTTTATCCATTCATTTGTTGATGGACACTTGAACTGCTTCCATAGTTTGGCTGTTGTAAATAATACTGCAATAAACATAGGGGTGCATATATCCCTTTGAATTAGTGTTTTTGTATTCTTTGGCTAAATAGCTAGTATTGTGATTACTGGATTGTAGGGTAGTTTTATTTTTAACTTTTTGAAGAAACCTTTTACTGTTTTCCACAGTGGCTGCATCAATTTGCATCCTCCACAAAAGGGCTCCTTTTCCTCCACATCCTTGCCAACCCTTATTGTATCTTATATGCAGATTTTTGACTGCACAGGGTCAGTGCTCCTAACCCCAGCATTGTTCAAGGGTCAATTATATGTTAAAAACCCTAAACATTTAATACAAAAATCGTTAGATCTAATAAATTTAGCAAAGTTGCAGGATACAAAATCAATGTAAAAATCAGTTGCATTTTATAAACTAGCACTGAACAATCCAAAAAAGAAATTAAGAAAACAGATTCCACTTTCAATAGCATCAAAAAGAATAAAATACTTAGGAATAAACCTAACAACCAAGGAGGTGAAAGACTTGTATGATGAAAACTAAGACATTGCTGACAGAAATTAAAGGCGTAAATAAATGCAATGTGCTTCAAAACTTACTACAAAGCTACAGTAATAAACACAGTAGAGTATTAGCATTAAGGAGAGACATACAGACCAATGTATGAATAGAATAAACAACCCAGAAATAAACTCTTACATATGGAGAATTGATTTTCAACAAGGGTGTGAAGACCATTCATTCAATGGGGGAAGGACAGTCTTTTTGACAAATGCTGCTGGGGAAAATATGTCCACATGCAAAAGAATGAAGCTTGGCCCTTATCATACACAGTATACAAAATTAACTCAAAATGGATCAAAGACTTAAACATCAGAGCTAAAACGATAAAACTCATTGAATAAAAACATAGGAGAAAATCTTTGTGATATTGGATTTGGCAATGATTTCTTACATATGACACCAAAAGCACAGGCCAAAAAAAAAAAAAGGTAATTGAACTTCATCAAAATTTAAAACTTTGGGGCATCAAAGGACACAATAAGTGAACACGCAACCCACAGAATGAGAGGAAACAGTTGTAAATCCATGTATCTATTACAGGATTAATATCTAGAATATATAAAGAACTCCTGTAATTCAACAACACAATAAACAACCCCATTTAAAAATGGGCAAATGACTTCAATAGACATTTCTCTAAATAAATTATATAAACAGCCAGTAAGCAAGATGTTTAACATTACTAGTCATTAGGGAAATGCAGATCAAAATCACCATGAGACAGGTACCACTATACACCCACAAGGATGGCTATTATCAGAAACATCAGAACATAAAAAGTGTTGATGAAGATGTGTAAAAATTGGAACCCTCATATAGTCATTGCTGCTGGGAATGTAAAATGGTGCAGCTGCTGTGGAAAGCAGTTTGGTATTTCCTCAAAACGTTAATATAGTTAAACAGAATTGTAAGATCCAGCAATTCTACTCCCAGGTATACACTAAAAAGAACTGAAAACGGATTCAAACAGGTACTTATACACCAATTTTCTTGGCAGCATTATTTTAAATAGCCATGGGGCGCCTTGGTGGCTCAGTTGGTTTAACATCCAACTCTTGATTTTGGCTCAGGTCATAATCCCAGGGTCTGGGATCGAGTCCTCTGTCAGGCTCCATGCTATTCATAGAGCCTGCTTAAGATTTTCTCTCCCTCTCTCTCCCCCCTTCTCCCCTGCTCACACACTCTTTCTCTCAAAAAATAAAATAAATAAAAATTGAAAATGCTAGGCTTATAAAAAAATAAAACGTAAAATAGCCAGGGGCGCCTGGGTGGCTCAGTCTGTTAAACGTCCAACTTCAGTCAGGATCTCACGGTTTGTGAGTTCAAGCCCCATGTAGGGCTCTGTGCTGACACTTCAGAGCCTGGAGCCTGCTTTGGATTCTGTGTCTCCCTCTTCCTCTGCCCCTCCCCCATTTACCCTGTCTCTCTCAAAAATAAATAAACATTAAAAAAATAAAATAGCCAAAAGGTGGGAACAATCCAAGTGTCCACCAACAGATGAATGAGTAAACAAAATGTGGTATATACATAACTTGGGCTTTTATTCAGCCATGAAAAGGAATAAAAGTCTGATACAAGCTACAACATGGGTGGACACTAGGACAAATATTGTATAATTCCACTTACACAGTTATCTAGAATAGGCAAATTTAGAGACAGAAAGCAGAATGGAAAAACTGAGAGTTGTTAAAATAGTTTGCATTCCAGGGGCTCCTGGGTGGCTCAGTCGGTTAAGTGTCTGACTTCAGCTCAGTTAATGATCTCACGGTTCCTGGGTTCAAGTCCTGCGTCAGGCTCTGTGCTGACAGCTCAGAGCCTAGAGCCTGCTTCAGGTTCTGTGTCTCCCTCTCTCTTTGCCCCTCCCTTGCTGACAATTATCTCTCTCTCTCTCAAAAATAAACATTAAAAATTTTTTTACTAACATTTTACATAAAACATAAAATATGTACTCTTTTTTTTTCAACTTTTTTCAATTAGGCTATATTGAGATTTATCTATATTGTAGGTATCAAGTTTATTCTGCTTCACTGCATACTATATTACATAGTATGCATGTTTCATAATTTATTTATACAGTATATTCACCTCTTGATGGTCATTTGGGTTGTTTCCAGTTCTTGGACATGTAAAGCTATGAATATTTGTGTGCAAGTCTTCATATAGACACATGGCTTTCATTTCTTGTGAGTAAATACTTGAGCATGAAATGGCTAAGTTAAATAAATGTATGTTTAACTTCTTTAGGAACTGCCAGTTTTTCCAAAATCTCAGACTACAGTGTATGAGAGTTCCAATTGCTCTTCATCTCCACCTACACTTGATATGGTGTCTTTTAAAGTTTTAGCCTAATATGTGTGTAGTGGTGTCTCGCTGTGGTTTTAATTTGCATTTCCCCAGTGACTAATGATGTCAAGCATTTTTCATGTCTTTTTTTTTTTTTTTTTTTTTGCCATTTATAGATCTTCTTTGGTGAAGTGTCTGGTCAAATCTTTCACCTTTTTATTGGCTTGCTTTCCTATTAAGAGAGTTCTTCATATATTCTGAATACTGGTCCTTTATGAAGCATGAATGAAATTCACAAGTATATTCTGTCTGTGGCTTTTTATTCAATTCCTTGCAGTCTGTTTTACTGAGGACCTCGGTTCCTCACTGGCTGCTGGTTGGAGGCTGCTGCCAGCTCCTTACAAAGTGGGCCTCTCCATAGGAGCTCATAACAAACAGACTGCTGCACAGAGGCAAATGAGAGGAGTCAGAGAGATTGGCAAAAGTATTTTTCATAATCTAATCTTCAAAGTGGTATCTTATCACTTTTGCTGTATTCTGTTCCTTAGAAGCAACTTACCAGGTCCAGTCTATACTTAGAGGAAAAGGATCCTACAAAGGCATGAATACCAGGAGGCAGCAATCAGGAACTATTTTAGAAGCTGCATTCTATGCAGATGCTTATCATAAATACTGTCTTCATTTTCAGTACTTTAGTTCTTGCTTTTTTAGCTTTCTGGAATTGCTACTAGAAGTTGCTATGTGTACTATTACCCTCTTAATCTTTTCTATTTCTTTGCTTTCTAGTGAAGGAGTTCCTCAATTCAGTGTTCTCACTAATCAGTGGGATGCAGTGTATGTACCATTTATCTAATGTGTTCCTTACTTCAACTATTTTTCACACTTAATAGTTGTATTTGGTTATTTTATGATTCTTGCTCCATATTGCTAGTATCTCCACTCTTCAATATTTATCACACCATTTTAGTCTTTTTGAGTATTTCTACTCCAGATGGTATTCACTTTTTCTAAACTTACTTACTTACTTATTTATTTATTTATTTATTTTTAAGACAGAAAGAGGGAGTGTGAATGGGGTAGGGGCAGAGAGAGGGGACAGAGGATCTGAAGCAGGCTCTGCACTGACAGCAGAGAGCCTGACATGGGGCTCAAACTCACGAACCGTGAGATCATGACCTGAGCTGAAGGCAGATGCTTCACCCTCCTGACTCACCCAGGCACCCCAGTATTCACTTTTTCTTTTGAGGCAGTTTCAGGTATCCAACTACTCTGGCTTGTGGCTCCAAATTCTCCTGGGGGTATGTGTTACAAGTCTGGGAAGGTATACTGGGCAAAGGACAAAGACCAGAATGTCGTGTTTAAGAAGGGGAGGAGACAAACTGTGGGACAGAGTTCCAGGAACCACAAGACCATACATGTAGCTGCTCCCATTCAGTAACATCCCACTAAACCACACTTTATTTCAGAGTCTTACCTTTAAACTAGTTTAGGAAGAAGCAGCTTTGCAGGGGGCAGTCACCTAGATTACAGCTCATTAACGCAAGTTTTAAAAGGGAAAGGCTAGAGGGGCGCCTGGGTGGCGCAGTCGGTTAAGCATCCGACTTCAGCCAGGTCACGATCTCGCGCTCCGTGAGTTCGAGCCCCGCGTCGGGCTCTGGGCTGATGGCTCAGACCCTGGAGCCTGTTTCCGATTCTGTGCCTCCCTCTCTCTCTGCCCCTCCCCCGTTCATGCTCTGTCTCTCTCTGTCCCCAAAATAAATAAACGTTGAAAAAAAAAATTTTTTTAAAAAAAAAGGGAAAGGCTAGAGAGTGAGTGAAAGGCCTAAGGCAGGCAGGTCATTCTCCACCTATTTTCAACAACTCCTCACTTAGTTTACACTGCCCTGATATTACCCCTGTGGACACCTGTACCCGTAGTCTGGCCTGTAGCCTCCCTTTCTGTAGTAAGGGAAATAGCTATCATTTGTGCCAAGGCAAGGGCCAGCTCTCTTTTCTGTAAAGGGCCAGACAGTAAATAGTTTTGGCTTTTGGGGCCATTCTGTCACAACTACTCAACCCCACCTTTGCAGTGAATTCCAAAAAAAATTTAATTTAAAAACAGGTAGCAGGCTGGATGTGGTGGGAGGGCAGGAGTTTGCTGTCCCTGTCCCTAGGCAAAGGTGGGGTTAGGAGGAGGCAAAAGCAGAATGTAAATTACTTTTCTTAATATATTATTGCCTCTACCAGTGGCCCTGTCTTTCAAGTTGTAGCCACTCATCCCCACTTGTAACAGCTGAAAAGTCTTCTGACTCCCTAGGGGTTTCTTAGTGCTGTTTTTTTATTTTTCTGGATTTCAAGTTCCCTTTATAATTCTAAGGAGGAAGTAAGAAATTCATACTAACTTACTACCTTGGCAGGAATAGAAACCAAGTCAATAGTTGTTTTTGTTTGTGTTTTATTTATATATTTTTGGCAGCAAAATTGTTTATTAAAAAAAAAAAATCTAGACTATGAACACACTTCACTGCTTCAGTTGAAGAACCCCAGGCCAAATAAAAAGACCGATATTAAAAAGCAGCATAACTGATTACTGTTTTAAAGATACATAAAAAGAATCATACACTACAGTGTAGGAAGACAATCACCCCCATGTCAGAAATCACAACTTCTTCTAAATAAAGAATATGACCCATCTGCCATATTGAATTGATATTTATTTCAGGACATGCCATGTCAAAATAAAAACAAAAGAGTCAACCCTTGCCTTTAACAATAATATTGTATTATAAAAGCACTTTACAACTCCATCCCATCTTTGAGTATAAGTTACTGGTATGTGGGCTAATGATTATCTGAAAGCATTTCTCTATTCAGACCCATAATCCAAGTGCTCTCTGAATATTACAAGGTGACAATAAGTGGGAACTGGAGAAGGAAGAGGAAAGAGAGGGGAATAAGGTTCCCAGTTAAGGGTTTTGTTGCAATGAGGGGATGAGGAAGTATGAAGATATTTTTTGTTGTCTTTTCATCTTTATACTGTGTTAAGTAATGCTTACAACGTAAATTCAGCAGGCTTTTCCTGAGCTGTAACTCAGAAATTTTCGTCCTGCAAATAATGTATTTACAAATGTGTTTATTAACTTACACAGCAATCTCACAATAACTAGTAAAGATTAAAATGGTGCACTCCTAGTATATTTGTTTACAGTGTTTTAAGGGAAATATATATTGCCATGGTGATGAAGCTCTAAATAGATCAGACAAAACATCTAAAAACTGAAAGTAGTTTAAAAAAAAAGGCAAAGAAATAAATATCAACAAAGAAAAAAGATTAATTGTAGCTTAAATATAAAACTAAATCACTAGTTAATTAACCAAACTATACAGATCTAATAAAAAGCAAAACCAGCCTGAAAAACCCAACATTAAAAAAAAATGCTAAAAAATAAGGCATAAATCTGCATAATATTAAGTTTTACTTCCATTCTCTCCTTTCCCTCTTCTATGTATGCTTTTCCAGATCTGCCACTAGGGGCTTATAAGAAACCTGTTTCCATTTTCAATTTGACCTCAAATGTCCTGAGCAAAGTATTTGCTATTCTGTTGAGGATTCTTTTGTTGTTAAGCTTTAGATATCATTGTTTCTACAATGATAGCTTTAGATATCATTGTTTATTGTAGTTTTGATCACGGTACCAAGTTTAAATTCTTCCGCTGGTTCTTCTTAAAAGAATTTGATTTCTGTAGTGCCTGGCCTGCATAGCATTTTTTGAAACAAAGAAAAACCCTAGAGAAATCTATTGCTTACAAAAGTTTTCTTCTTTTTTTAAACAAACAGAATAACTCTATGTTGAGAATTTTAAAATCCTGGGAGAAATAGTTCACTGGGAGAATTCAGTATTAAAAACATGTTCTGAAGCACTGTTAACTCTTCTCTCCCAGGGACTAACATGTGAAAGGGTCATTTGTTTTGGTCTGAAATACATTTTATGTTCATTTAATTTGTAAGTACTCACTGTGTTCATTAGGACTCATTTTGAAGATGCATCAGAACCCTTTTCTTATTCAAGCACTGCCTACCATGATAGTTGAGTTTTGACCTCAAATAAAGTCTAAGTAATTTATATCAGCGCTCAAGAATAATTTTGGACATCTTGGCCCAAGGGCTAGAGCAAGTGGTATCACTAAATTTGAAGGATAACTCCATTGGGCTTGGTCTAACTCCTGCTTTGTCATACCTCATTTGTTTTGAGGGAGAGATGGTAAGAATAGGGAATGCAATAAGGGAAAGGTGAGAAAAGCAGAGAGAGATCAAGTAGGTAGGCAAGTGCTGCTGTGAACAATTGCTCCTTAACCTAGCCACAGACTGTTGGAATTTCCATCATTTTGAAGTACGTTATCCTAACATTGAAAAGGAAACAAAAATTGAGAAAACGTATCTAATTTTTAAAGTTATCACTGGAATATGTTGGAATCATTTGGCTTTTTGTAAAATATAAATAATGAAGACACTGACTTTTTTGTGCTTGTGAAGCTAATAGATCATCTCCACGAGACAGGCAGCAATGATGAATTGCAATACGTTATTACTGAAGGGAAAAGGTTCAAGCCAATATTCACACTGCAGTCAATGAAAGAGTAAGGGGGCCAAAGCAGTGAGCTTCTGAAGAAAAGTTGAAGATGCCATGGAAGATTAGCAGGAACAGCCTCCTTCACTGACTGGTTGCTCCTGAGGCTTTTCCAGTTTTATGTCAATCACTGAAACAAAAGTTAAGGAGCTATAAATGGGAAGGTACAACTCCAATTCTGCTGAACACTGACATCTCTTGCAAGCTCCTTCCATTCCTACTGGCTTCAGAACTGATACAGCCATTATTTTTGAGTATAGCTAGCTCACTATAACGAGATGCTCAAAGGGAATAAACTTGTTTATATCTACTATATGCAACAAGGGTCAGAATAAAGTTAAGCCCTATTCATGAGAATTTGTTTTAAGGAAATTATAGGAGCAAGAAACCATGTAAAGATTATGTTCCATATGAGATTATCTGAAACTCTGAAAATAGCTTACAAAAGAGTTCAGGGAGAGAATTTAATAAATAATGGGACTTCAACTCCATAGAACACATTATGCTATTAGAAGTAATAAAGGCTTAGGGGCACCTGGATGGCTCAGTCAGTTAAGCATCTGACTTTTTTTTTTTTTCAACGTTTATTTATTTTGGGGACAGAGAGAGACAGAGCATGAACGGGGGAGGGGCAGAGAGAGAGGGAGACACAGAATCGGAAACAGGCTCCAGGCTCTGAGCCATCAGCCCAGAGCCTGACGCGGGACTCGAACTCACGGAGCGCGAGATCGTGACCTGGCTGAAGTCGGACGCTTAACCGACTGCGCCACCCAGGCGCCCCAAGCATCCGACTCTTGATTTTAGCTCAGGTCATGATCTCACGGTTCATTAGAGTAGATCAAGTCCCATGCCAGGCTCCATTGCTGATAGTAGAGCCTTCTTGGGATTCTCTCTCTCTCTCTCTCTCTCTCTCTCTCTCTCTCTCTCTCTCTCCCCCTTCCCCACTTGTGCACACTCTTTCTCAAAATAAATAAACTTTAAAAAAAAAAAAACAACCTTAAAAAAATAAAGGCTTAGAAAACATAAAACATCTAGCAGTGGGAAAAGCTGAACACAAAGTGCTATGAATTCTATGGCTTAATAAAAATGCATATGGAAAAACGCTAAATATAAAACAATTAAAATATTAAGATTCAAAATCCTTTGAAATAACTATTATTACATGTACTTCATTATGTCCTGTTTCTGAAAGCAGAGGCCACAATAACACTCAAGACTGAATTATTTCTTGCCTGTGCCAAGCAGAAAGCTCAAGAAAAAGCAAGGGAGGAAAACATGATATATACTGTAGGGAAAAAGCCCAGAGCCAATGGGACTCAAAATTAAGAGGCAGAGGGCGGTGATTCTAAGTTTCCTGCTCATTAAAAAGCAAGTAAACAAACACAAACCCTCTCACTGATTAATTGCAGTGAGAAGCGGGCTACAAAGGATGCCCTTGAACCACCAGATCTCATGTGCTACAGAAAACCTTGGAGCTTCAGGGTCCCTAGGTGGCTCAGTCACTTAGGCATCTTGACTTCGACTCAGGTCATGATCTCACAGTTCGTGGGTTTGAGCCCTGCATCAGGCTCTAGGCTGACAGTTCACAGCCTGTAGCCTCCTTCAGATTCTGTGTCTCCCTCTCTGCCCCTCCTTTGCTCGCTTGCTCTCTCTCTCAAAAAATAATAAAATGTTAAAAAATGTTAAAAAGAAAAAAAAAAAAGAAAATCTTGGAGCTTCTACATTCCTAAGTCATCAATTCCTGGTTGTAAAAGGTGATGGCATATTCCTTAGCCAACCAAGAGGAGCTCTAAAGACTAATGTTAACAATAAAATTTTCTGATGAAACAAAAAGGATACTGTCTTCTCTGCTTCTGTCCTGTGTGCTTTCCATTCCAGGCAAAGCTGCTGCAACACGTCGGAAGAGCTGTGGAAGAAAGAAATGTGATAATTGGAAGGGAAAATTTAGCAAATGGTATCATGTGAAAGTGGATGATCACTGGATGGTGAATTAAAAGATATGGCTTCTGGGTTATTTCTCATTTAGACCTTAGCATAATGAAAACATATAAAAATGTCTATTTATTCTATAAATGAGTACTATGTGCAGTATGCCACATACAAAGAGGTACAAAAATATGATCCTTACTTTCCAACTGGTGATATCAGACATGAACAAAGAGCTAAGAAGCAAGCAGCAAAAATGTCATTTGAGTCATAAAAACAAACTTCTATAACAACTCCGAGAAAGGATAGATTGCTCATTTAGGAAAACTGGATAGTGGTATTCCTGTCTTTTATAAAGGGTTAGCTTCTAAAACCAGTGAATATATAGTAAAAGTCTAGTCAAAATTACCCTGGATAATTCCTTAGGAAAGCACTATGTTAGAGACTAACATACCACCTCTCATATCCAACACAGACGGCTTTTCTTCATCACTAGAAAAAGCACCAGTGGAAGTGGTTGGCTTGTGTCTGAGGTATGATGTTATGAAAAATCTCTTCAAAAGAATCACACTCAAGCCAATGAGGTGGTCCCTTTGAGAGACATGTGGGAACAACAGATTCATACCTCCTATCATATGCCCAATACTAGGCATCAACTCATTGGGTAGAATGGCAGGTGAAACTGCCTGATTATTTCATTCTTTTTGGGGTTTTTTTTTGGTACGCAGTGTAAAATTCCTAGAAGTTAAATACGCATGTGATATAACTCCCTTGTACAAAATACCTGCTTGTTTGAGTCATTGTCTCAGGTTCTTTGAGGACATAGAAATGAACAAAATGTAGTTTTTTAATTCAAGGAGCTCACAGTCTAGTGAAAGAGATAGATGCAAACAATTCTTTATGTCACAATGTGATAAGTGCTATAAACCAATGAAGTACAGGGAAACTTGAGTGGCTCAGTCAGTGCGTCTTTTATTTTTTTAATGTTTATTTATTTTGCGGAGAGAGCATGTGTGTACAGAGAGGGGAACAAAGGATCCAAAGGGAGCTCTGTGCTGACAGCAGGTAGCATAGAGAGCCCGATGTGGGGCTCGAACTCAAGAATCCCAAGATCATGACCTGGGCTGAAGTCTGATGCTTAACTGACTAAACTACCCAGGTGCTCCAAGCGTCTGACTCTTGATTTCAGCTAGGGTCATGATCTCCCGGTTCACAAGCCCACATTGGGATCCACACTGACAGTGTGAAGCCCGCTTGAGATTCTTGCTCTCTTCCTCATTTTCTGCCCCTCCCCCATTTGTGGGCGCGCATGCGCATGCTCTCTCTCTCTCAAAAAAAAAAAAAAAAAGGGGGGGGCGCCTGGGTGGCTCAGTCGGTTGAGCGTCTGACTTCAGCTCAGGTCACAATCTCACGGTTTGTGAGTTCGAGCCCCGCGTCAGGCTCTAGGCTGATGGCTCAGAGCCTGGAGCCTGCTTCGCATTCTGTGTCTCCCTCTCTCTCTGCCCCTCCCCCATTCATGCTCTGTCTCTCTCTGTCTCAAAAATAAATAAACATTAAAAAAAAATTAAAAAAAAAACACAAAAAACCAAGGAAGTACAAAATGGTATGAGAACACAGATATAAGAAAAGAAGGCTCTGGGGCGCCTGGGTTGCTCAGTCGGTTGAGCATTCGACTTCCGCTTGGGTCATGATCTCACAGTTTGTGGGTTTGGGCCCCGCATCGGGCTCTGTGATAGCTCAGAGCCTGGAGCCTGCTTCAGGTTCTGTGTCTCCCTCTCTCTCTGCTCCTCCTCTGTTAGTGCTCTGTATCTGTCTCTCAAAAATGAATAAGAATATTAAAAAACATTAAAAAAAAATAAAAAAAGAAGGCCCGTCTCAGGATACTGGGAAAAATCTTTAGGTGGTAACATTTCGGTTGGGATTTAAAGGCAGTTAAAAGTTTTTATTGGCCAGAGTGCCTAGGTGGCTCAGTTGGTTGAGTGTCTGACTCTTGATTTTGGTTCAGGTCATGATCCCAGGGCTGTGGCACTTGGCTCTGCATGGGGCTCCATGCTAAGCATGCAGCCTGCTTAAGATCCTCTCTCCCTCTGCCCCTCTCCCTTGCCCTCTCTTTAAAAAAAAAAAAAAAAAAAAAAAAAAAAAAAAAAAAAATCACTTGGTTGTATTTCACTATGCCAAGTACTCAGAGTTTAAGTGTTCCACAAATGTTGCTGAATTAAAGTGAGAAGGAACAGAAACAATAGAAGGCCAGCAAAGGGATGAAAGACTGGAACTCTAATCTGTTTAGGGAAAGGAATACAGAAAAGGACAAAATTTTCATCTGTAGGCAACAGTCTGGTGGGATAGGATTAGGGAAGACTTGAGAAAAAGTATAATTGTTTTGGTTCTTTAAGGTTTAGTGGCATTTTAGAGATGTACTAAAGTAAGGGCTAGCCTCAATATTCCCCCTTGTGCCTGAATCTACTGAAATCAGAAATGTGGGGACTATACATTATGGCTACACAGCTAAGTGTGAAAATCACTGAGGCCAAGACTGAATATCACCATTATAGAATGAATTTCCAGGATGCACAGTTTGATCTAGCACCACATTTGTCTGCTGCTAGACAATCAAATCCCTGAACCATGTTCAGAGAAAAGCACAAGGTATATTCAAGAGTATTTAGGTAGTCCAGACTGGCTACAGCACAGAATATATAAAAGGATTAGAAAGAAGCTGTATATATTAAAGACCAGACTAAGAACGTTCTGGTAAGCATATTAACTTTGTCCTGCAGGTAAAAGTAGGCACTAAAAACTGCAGTTTGCATAAGGAATTTTATCAGGGGTTCTATTTATTTTACTATGGCTACAAAGATCTACAAAGCACATATTGAAAGTGAAAGGGAGGAATGGCAAAACCCTAAAAGCTAAAAGGTGAAGTGCAAAGTTTATATTGTGGGCAGGCCACTTAGGGGACAGGTCTTTTTTCTGTTCCTCAGTTTTCTCATCCATAAAATGGGCTTAAAATAATAGTATACTTAACTGACTAGATTATTGTGGAAATTAAGGGAAATCATTAGGTAAATTGCTGAGAACCAATATGTTATACAGAAAATCTATAATAAACAGTAGCTCCATTTCTACTAGAGACTAGCCTAGCCCTGTGGGCTAGGGAAACAAAATTTTTCCACATTATGAAATCTGGCAGTGAATTCTAGGACTACAGCAAAACACTAACAGGTGTAAAATTCTGCTTTAAGAAGCTATTTAAAACTGGTGGGAAAGGTGTGGGAGTTGGGAAAGACCTTCTGAAAATACCAGGGCAGAAATGAAATGTTCTTACTTAGGAATATCTAGAAATCTTTCCTAAGATCTCATAGTTCGCTTCTGACATGAAATATTTATTAAACTGTTTATGTGTTCAAAATGTACAACATTTTCAGCTCTTAAGAATGTCAAAGTTTATTACAGGCTAGCTTAAAAATGGATTTTTTGCGGGGGATGCCTGGGTGGCTCAGTCAGTTAAGGGTCCGACTTCAGCTCAGGTCATGATCTTGGAGTTTGCAAATTCGAGTCCTGCATCAAGCTCTCGACTGTCAGTGTGGAGCCTGCTTTGGATCCTCTGTACTCCTTCTCTCTGCCCCTCCCCAACTTGTGTACATGTTCTCTCTCAAAAATAAACAAACATTAAAAAAAATCATTTAAAAAATGGATTTTTTTTGTGTGTGGAGGAAACATTGGGAAGATTTATTTACTTTCTGTGAAAATGGAATAAAATGGTTTTTAAGTTTTGATGCTTAAAAAAAAAAGTACGTATCTAATGAGGTCTTTCAGAGAGGGTATTATTATATTCTTACCTGTCTACCTATTCTCATAATATAACACAGTTTTTAATGTGTTTCTAGAAAGAGTATAAAATTTGAGCCAAGAAACTATACTAACTTCTCCGTTATTATAGCTTTGTGTCCTCGAGGATATTAATTTCTCTAATCCTTAGATTCTTTCTAATAAAAACGGGGCTACAGTTGTGACGTTAAACTTATTATTATTATACCTTTGAAAATAATTAGAAAAAAGTTATGTTAGGAATTTCCTTGAAAGGTTATGTGTGAAATCATTCCCTCTAGACCAGTGATTCTTGATACCTACCATGCATCAGAATTACCTGGGAAACTAAAAACAAAACCAGATGTTTGGGTCCTACCGCCAAAAATAGATTTAACTAATTTGGGGTTGGACTGGGCCCTTACCATTCATTAAAAGATCTCTGGATGATTCTAATGTGCAGCAATGGTTAAAGACCAATGCTGTAATACTAATTTGTAAGGAGTGTGAAGTAATCATCAAATAAAGCAAGAAAGAAGCTAATACTGAGTGGCTACTTTGTAGAATCTTCATGTTTTCTCATTTTAATATCTTCCTATGAGGAACATATTAGTGTCCTCATTTTATAGAAATCTAAGGCTGAAGAAAGAATTTACAATAACCAAATAAAATAGCAGAGCCAAGACTCCGAAATTCATATTTTTTTCTACTACCTTATGTTTCCTAGTATAAATAGAAGTCTCTTCTATATGGAAAAGCATTGTGGAAAGGCCTGTGTGAAGAAACAGCTAACAATCCTGAGTAAGAGGAGTTTGCTTTGTGAAATACTATTATTACACACAAATCACAGACATAAAAACTTAATCCATTTTCAAGGACTTAAAGTTTTTAGGGGTGCCCAGATGGCTCAGTCAGTTAAGCATTTGACTTAGGCTCAGGTCATGATCTCGCAGTCTGTGAGTTTGAGCCCCATATCAGGCTCTGCTGACAGCTCAGAGCCTGGAGCCTGCTTCAGATTCTGTGTCTCCCTCTCTCTCTGCCCCTCCCCTGCTCACTCTTGCTCAAAAATAAATAAACAGTAAAAAAAATTTTTTTTAATTTATCTATAGTTTTAACCAGTGTATTTGAAAATTTTAGTGTTCCCTCAAAATATTTCAATTAGATTAAAAGAATTGATGCCATTAACCTAAACTCAACTCAGGACATCTTTAAAATGAGCCAAGAAAAAGCTTTTTACAAAAGCAAAGTTCTATCCTTACAGAAACATATGTAAGACAGGAATGAAAAAAACCTTAGAGGATTAAGTTGTCTTAAATAATCATTAAAGGAAAATCAATTTTTTAAATGTCAATGATATGCTAACAGAGCTCTTGCTTTATTAGGAATCACAGATGACTAAGCATGGGGCCTTCCTTGATCATCCTATCTGTATGTGATCTTATTCATTTCTTCAACAAATACACCTCCTTGTGCCAGAACTGATTTTACATCTCAATAATTACTGTGGATCTTACTGTCTCTGTAGCATTGGCTAGGCATTTATCATGTACTACTTACCCTTTACTATATAGTTTTCATGAGAATGTGACTCTTCTCAACTGTATCATAAGTTTTTTAGAAATCAAGAATCATATTTTACGTAACTTTAAGTTCTCCAAGGAACCTACGATGGTCTTACATACTGTAGGTAATTGATACTTGTGGTTTAAGGTCTGATCAAGAACTAAGGCAGACATAGAATAGACTGGTATAGAAAATACACTATCCCTACCAATGCTTAAAGTAAGGTAAATATAATTTACACACACACGTGTATGTGCGCAACCCCCCTGTACACATGCAAGCTTGTGATCTGTTAGCACTGATGCACATCAGCTATCACTAATTTTTCACGAAGTCCTTACTTTCTTTCATATAAGATGTTTTTCTTCTGACAAGCATTGATGAGTTTAGAAGTTAAAGATCAAGAAGTATTTCTGTTCTTTTCCCATTTCCCAGTACTGTAAAATTATAGAATATAATAAGAAAGGTGACACCCACACACTTAATACTCTACTAAAAGAATGTACTAATTCTCAGATGAAAAGTCAGGTGAAGCCTTAAATAATTACTTTCTCATTACCATTTCCTTCAGCAATTTAAACACCATACCACTTTCATAAAAGAAAGCAATATTACTGCATTTTAAAAAACAGAAAAAAGAGGGATAAAATTTTTTTCATAGACTATCTTTTTATGAAATAAAATTGAATACAATGAAAAATATTACTTAAATATCTTATATAATACAAATGATTATGTGAGGTATTATTAGTTATTATAGTTCTAGCCCTGATAGTATTTTTATTAAAAAAAAAAAAACAACAACTATGACAATATTCTTTAAGACATAAATAGGATCTTAGAGTTGAATGCTTAAACCAGGTTAAAGAGCAAAGGGCTGGGGCACATGGGTGACTCAAGTCAGTTAAGTGGCCAACTTTGGCCCAGAGCATGATCTCACAGTTCCTAAGTTTGAACCCCACATCGGGCTCTGTGCTGGCAGCTCGGAGCCTCGAGCCTGCTTCGGATTCTGTGTATCCCTCTCTCTGCCCTTCCGCCACTCACGTGCTCTGTCAAAAATAAACATTAAAAAAAAAAAAAAAAAGAGCAAGTCTTATGCACAGAAGAGCAGTACTGTGCAGGAATAAATTTGCTTTATTTTAAGCCAGAATTCACAGGCATTAAGGCCCAATCACTTGAACCATGGTCAGACACTAATGATGCATTAATAAAATCTCTCCCAGAATTATTTATAAATTTTTTAAATTTATGAGAGAGAGAGACAGAGCACAAGTGGGGGAGGGGTAGAGAGGGAGGGAGAAAGGCAGAGAAAGAGAGAAACAGAATCTGAAGTAGGCTCCAGGCTCTGAGCTGTCAGCACAGAGCCTGACACAGGGCTCGAACTCACAAACCATGAGATCATGAGCTGAGCTGAAGTTGGACACTTAACCAACTGAACCACCCAGGTGCCCAAATTATTTAAAAAGTAAATGGAGCAACAGAGAAAGCCCATTTTCAGCTTTTATTATGCATATTATAATCCAGTATATAAGGGAGTAGGGAGAAGGAATCCAATTAGCAGATGAGCAGAAAGCTAGAAAACATCTCTGTGCATGGAAAATACAACCAGATGGTACCTTTAATACTGATAAACATATCCTCTATATGGTAAGACTATTACGTACCTTCCTGTGAAAACACATGATGATTTTGTCAAAATCAGTACAATGCACAAACATCAAAAGTAATTGTGCTTTTGAAAACATATACGGCTGAACAAACACACACAATGCTTACTTAACAGGCATGTAAGACTGTGATCCCTAGTGTTTTCCAAGATAGTGACTGAACTGTGAAATTTACCTGGTGAATTTCTGACCACCAGGACCAATTCTGAGTTGTGACTGCCCCACAACAAAAACTCAGGAGTCTGAGATTATTTCTTCATAATAATTTCTGCCAATATGTGTTACTTATTGAATATATAATTTAAGTAATAAATCTATTTATTTTGTTATTAGATAACATACAGAATTCAGGAATAAACTAGCTTTCCATGTTAAAAAAACAAAACAAAACTAAGCATGTACATGCTAAATAGTTGTTACATTGATCAGATATATTAAGTTTTACCCCCATAAATTTAATATTAACTCCAGTTTTGGTAATAGCAGTCTAGCTTGTATAGGACTAACACTCTTGCAGATAGCAATTATTAACTCTGGAGAAACTATAAAAAAAAAACAACTATTTAAAGGTTCTTAAGAGCAACAAAAAGCAGATACGAATTAGGGGGAATTCAATCCTGGGAAGAAGGGAACTCACATTCACTGGGTAGGATCCATGTTTATACAGGTTTTCCCAAGAGCTATTCCTACTGGGCCTGTACAAAATGGGGTGGTGAGAGCTCATGCAGAAAACTAGAATTTTAAAGGTCTGAGGTGCCAGTGGACTGCTAGTGTGGCTGGACTGAGAAAGGAAATAACAAAAAGGAACAAGCCAAGAGGAGGAACCCTAAAGTCTACATATAAATTTCCTGCAGATCTCAGTTGACTCTTTAATGGTACATATGTAGGAGAGACTACAAGGAGTCCATCTGAAAACAACAGCTAGAAGGCAGGAAGAAATGAGCAGACTTTAGTTACTGCCTGCTTCAGGGATAAAGTTTAGAGTCTGAATCCCACAAAAACAGAAAAAGCTTGATAAATACTACAGGCTTTCTACAGATCCATCAAAGCAAAACATAACATTAAGATCCCACAAGTTCAAGGTGATCAGTCAGCAATATAAAACACTGCCATATAAAACTCAGCATTTTGCAGAGAAAAGTAACAGAAAGCAGAGTCTCTATGTATTATACACAATGCTGAGCATACGACCAAAACTTATTACACACATAAAGAAACAGGACAATTTAACCTAAAGGCAAGAGAAAAACTGCCAGTAGAAACAGACTCAGAGATGACTCATATGTTGGATTAGACAATAATTTCAAAGCAACTACTATAGGTATGTTCAAGGACTTGAAGGTAACAATGCCACAATTATCAAACATTGGGGTATTCCAAAAGAGATATGGAAACATAAAGAAATAAAGGACAAATCTATGACTGAGTACGGTATCTGAAACAATAAATTCACTGGATGGACTCAATAGCAGTTTGGATACGGAAGAAAAGGATTGGTGAACTTGAAGACACATCAAGAATATTATCCAATCTGAAAGAGTAAAAACAGGATAAAAACAATGAGCAAAAGCCTCAGTGACCAGTGGGATAATATGTCTCTCAAGCCATTTAACAGATGTGCCATTGGAATTCCAGAAGAAGAGGAAAGAAGAAAATGGAGGAAAAATACTTAAAAATGACATATTACCTATAGAATTATTCTTAAAATGGCCTTTTAGTCTAAGTGAAAGCTGAGCAAATTCATCACCAGGAGACCTTAATAAAAAACAGTAAGGTTGGGGTGCCTGAGTTGGTTAAGCATCTGACTTCGGCTCAGGTCATGATCTCATGGTTCATGGGTTTGAGTCCCATGTCGGGCTCTGTGCTGACAGCTCAGAGCTTGGAGCCTCCTTTGAATTCTGTATCTCCTTCTCTCTCTCTGCCCCTCCCCTGCTTGTGCTCTGTCTCTCAAAAATAAATGTTAAAAAAAAAAAGAAAACCCACAAAAACCATAAGGTTAAGTTTCCTTGATTTTGGCTCAGGTATGAACTCATGGATTATGACATCAATCCCCATGCTGGGCTCTGAAATGGCAGTGTAGAGCCTGCATGGGATTCTCTCTCCCTCTCTCTCTGCCCCTCCACTCACACTCTCTCTCTCAAAATAAATAAATAAACATTAAAAGAAAAAACAGTAAAGACAGTTATATATGCTAAAGGAAAGTGATACCAGGTGAAATTTCTATCTGTAAGAAGGAATGAGGAGCACTAGAAATGGTAAATATATGGGTAAACAGAAAAAGCTGTCCTTTTCTTCTCTTAATTACTGTTTATTTATTTAAAAATTTTTTAGGGGCGCCTGGGTGGCTCAGTCAGTTGAGCGTCCGACTTCAGCTCAGGTCATGATCTCACAGCCTGTGAGTTCGAGCCCCGCATCGGGCTCTGTGCTGACAGCTCAGAGCCTGGAGCTTGCTTCAGATTCTGTCTCCCTCACTCTCTGCCCCTCCCCCTCTCATGCTCTGTCTCTATCTCAAAAATAAATAAACATTAAAAAAATTAAAAAATTTTTAGCGTTTTTATTTATTTTTGAGAGACATAGAGACACAGAGCTCAAGAGGGGGAGGGACAGAGAGAGAGAGGGAGACGCAGAATCCCAAGCAGGCTCCATGCTCTGAGTGGTTACCACAGAGCCTGATGCATGGCTGGAACCTACAAACTGTGAGATCATGACCTGAGCTGAAGTCAGACACTTAACCAACAGAGCCACCTAGATGCCCCTCTTAATTATCGTTTAAAGCAAAAATTAAGACATTTATTATGGGGGCCATGATGTATGTAAATATAAAATGTGTGGCAAGAATAACACAAAGGATAGGTGCATAGGTGCAAAGGATGAAATGGTATATACCCTCTAGTATAATCCCTAATGCAACCACTAAAAAAAAGTTATGAAAGGTTTAGCTAAAAATAAAGAGGAATTAAATTACAATATAAAAATATTTGATTAAACTAAAAATGACAGAGGGGCAAGTAGATAACAAAGAGCAAATGACAAACATAAACCCAACTATTTATTAAATCTAAATAAGCCAAATACTCCAATTAAGAAGTAGAGATTTTTCAGACTGGATTTTTTAAAAAAGTGAGATGCAGCTATATGCCATTTAAAAGCAATCCACTTTACAAGGAAAAAGATATACCAAGCAAACAATAGCAATAAGAGAGCTAGTGTGGCTATATTAAGATCAGATAAAAAAATTGGAGACAAGGGAGTATTATTAGAGATAAAGAGGAACATTTGTGAAGACTTAAAAAGTTAAAGCATTAGGAAGACAATAATAATCCTAAATATGTATGCACTGAATAACAGAACTTCAAAATACATGAAATAAAAGCTGACAGAACTAAGTGGCAAAACAGGCAAATACAAATGTTGTACATTTAATACCTCGCCCTTCAGTAACTGATAGAACTACAGACAAAAATTAGTAAACTCTTCAAGATTTGAACAATGCTATCAACCATCTTGATATAACTGAGATCTAAAAACATTATACCTGACAACTGTACAGAAACATTATTTTCCAGTATACATGGAACCTTCACCAAGACAGGCCATATGGTAGGCCATAATACAAATATCAATAAATTATGAATGACTGAAATGTTACATAGTATATTCTCTGACCACAACAGAATTAAATCAGAAGCTGGAATAGTATAAGTATCTAGAAATGCTTCAAATTTTTGCAAATTAAATAACATATTTCTGTATCTTCACTGATGTAGTCATTACATCCACATATACACTTATCAAAATTCATCTAATTGTAAACTTAAGATATGTGTATTTCACTGTATACAAGTGTTTAGCTCAATAAAAAAATTAATGGGAAAAAAGTTCAATATATGTTTACCTGAATTCAAAGAAACTCAAGATGTAGGAGTATCTACATCTAAGTTGCAGTCAAAATACTGAATGAAGGACAATTTCTCATGTAACCTAGATTCTCTACACTTGTCCAGTCTATGAAAATTCTTAAGACAGAGTCAAGCTCATTAAATAGATCTTTTTCTTATGGCATAACATGGCAGCTCTAAGCATCTGTTAAAAAAATACAGCATATTATTCTCTTATTCAATGAACATTTATTGAGTTCATTATGGTGGGAGGCAGAATTGACAAGAAAACTTCTATATTAAAAGTAAGGAGTGCTACTTCAATTATTAGGAAAGGCATTAAATCTAAATTTGATTATGTCTGAACTGACTTTTTAAATTACAAATAGCAGGTAGAGAAGAAATAGTATTTTACAGAGGGACAGTAACATACAATGGCAATATGGGAACACAGTAAACCCAGGAGACTTTGAGCAGTGTAGTATGGGTATATAGTGGCCAAATATCAAGGTAGCAATGTATATGGGGGCCAAGATTTTGAATAGCAGGGCATAGCATACTAAGGACTTTGCTTAAAATTCAGGATAAAATTCATAAGTAACCTGTTCAAATGTGTACTTAAAAAAAATTTTTTTTTATGTTTATTTATTTCTGAGACAGAGAGAGACAGAGCATGAGTGGGGGAGGGGCAGAGAGAGAGGGAGATACAGAATCAGAAGCAGGCTCCAAGCTCTAAGCCGTCAGCACAGAGCCTGACACAGGGCTCGAACTCACAAACCATGAGATCATGACCAGAGCCAAAGTCGGTCGCTCAACCGACTGCGCCACCCAGGCGCCCCTCAAATGTGTATTTAAAAACGAAGACCAGGGGCGCCTGGGTGGCACAGTCGGTTAAGCGTCCGACTTCAGCCAGGTCACGATCTCGCGCTCCGTGAGTTCGAGCCCCGCGTCAGGCTCTGGGCTGATGGCTCAGAGCCTGGAGCCTGTTTCCGATTCTGTGTCTCCCTCTCTCTCTGCCCCACCCCTGTTCATGCTCTGTCTCTCTCTGTCCCAAAAATAAATAAAAAAAACGTTGAAAAAAAAATTGAAAAAAAATTAAAAAAAAAAACAAAAAAAACCCAAAAAACGAAGACCGTGATAGCAGGATGGAGAGTAATCTCAAGTGGGGCAAGACTGAAGGCAGATGTCAGTTAATAAGCTATGGCAGCAGGCAAGGCAATAGACAACAGGGCCTTAATACAGGAGAATCAACAAGAGTAGGTATCTAAATGACTGCTTATAAGACTTGAATACAAATGAGTCAAAAGAAATGAGTTTCACAGGTTTGTTCTCCTACTGCATGGAGGCACATTTTGGCACCGGGATATGTATTTAATTCCTTATTTTGGCTGTATACAAGACAGGGCCTTTTAAGTGTGGGAAATCTGTCTTTTGTATCTAGCAAGGGTTAGAGAATCAATATTTGTCCTATCAAAATGAGTAATTTGACATACCTGCTGAACCATCTCCATGGCTTAACAGATCTTCTTACAAAGTATAGTTTGCATGAGAAACTTCTTGAAATTCGTGTTAAAAATGTAGATTTTTTTTTTAATTTTTTTTTTTCAACGTTTATTTTTGGGACAGAGAGCGACAGAGCATGAACGGGGGAGGGGCAGAGAGAGAGGGAGACACAGAATCGGAAACAGGCTCCAGGCTCTGAGCCATCCGCCCAGAGCCCGACGCGGGGCTCGAACTCACGGACTGCGAGATCGTGACCTGGCTGAAGTCGGACGCTTAACCGACTGCGCCACCCAGGTGCCCCAAAAATGTAGATTTTTAGGGCACTATCCTAGACTTACTGAATCAATATGCAGAAGTTGTGCCCCAGGAACCTGTTATTTTATATAGGTTTCCAGGAAACTACTATCCACATTAAAGTTTAAGACCATTAAGCAATTCTTTAATGGTAGGAGATCTTCCTGGGGACAATGTGCCATTCTAAAAACCTCTGTACTTTCTTACCTTTGTTTGGATATCAGGTATTCTACTCTCTACCAAAGATAATAGGATGGAGGAAAAACACATTCCTAATCTCAACAGTATGCTATATGAGTTTCAAAAACATCTGTCTTAGGGAAAACTTGTCACTAAGGTTTTTTCCCCTACTGCCAACGTTTCCAAAGGCATGATAAACATTAGATCTGCAAAATAGGCACTGAACTCCAGCCACACAAAGTTTACTGCCCAAAGTCAGGAGTAAGTAGATTTGACTTAGGCTTTATTTTTAAAAAAATCTGAATATTTCAGGGCTGCCTGGGTGGCTCAGTTGGTTAAGCATCTCACTCACTGCTGAATTTGGCTCAGGTCATGATCTCATGGTTTGTGAGTTTGAACCCCACATAGTGCTCTGTGCTGACAGTGCGGAGCCTCCTTGGGATTCCTCTTTCCTTCTCCCTCTGGCCCTCCCCTGCCTTCACTCTCTCTCTCTCTCTCTCTCAAAATAAATAAAATTAAAAAAAAATTTTTTTTAATATTTCCATATGGCCAATATATTAAGTGATATCAAAGGATATGTTTTTTGACTTTTAAACTTCGGGGTAGTTTGTGAGTGCAACCACAAGAAAAAAAAAACATTTCTTCCATTTCTAGTCATTTAAATAATTAACACTTTAAATGATACCCTATTTGTTTAGTTTTAAGGTCCTTTATAAAAACGAATTCAAGGAAAAGACAACCCATTATAATGAGATGTATTTTTTAGCTAAAATTTAAAATCAACCAGTAATTTTCCCACATGACAGAAATATACTCCATATGATTAATCACTGACAAAGGGGAAGATCTGAACCTATTATTTAAATGTGCTTATTAACGTAAGATTTAAATTCATTTTTTGGTTTCATTGTCTTAATTGGTGGGGGAGAGGGAGAGTGGTTCCAGGATTTTTGTCTTAACTAAATTATGCAAGATTACAAAGCAAAGGTCTATAAATATTGAAATAAAATTCTATTACTATGGTAGTCCTTATAAAATGCAAAGTAATGGTTTTCATGAGTTAAGAAAGAAGCTACAAAAAAAACCCAAAACCGAAGGCAGCTAGCTCTCTTCCAAATTTGAAAACATTAATTTTAATCATATTTGTATTTAAAAGACAATAAAATCAAGTCCCAGTAGAATTAGGCACTTCAGCAAGATCACATATTCAGATATATCTAAATAAGGAGAAATAGGGGCACCTGCGTGGCTCCGTCAGTTGAGCATCTGACTCCTGATTTTGGCTCAGGTCATGACCTTGCAGTTTGTGGAATCGATCCCCAGGTCAGGCTCCTTACTGACAGTATGGAGCCTGCTTGGGATTCTCTCTCTCCCTCTCTTTCTCTCTGCCCCTTCCCTGTTCATGCTTGCACATTCTTTCTCTCTTTCTCAAAATAAGTAAATAAACATTAAAATAAAACAAATAAATAAGGAGAAATAATAAAGTAGCAAATAGGTTTTGAATTCAGAGTAAGATTGCTTTGTAAAAGAATTCTCCCTTCGTTATCACTGGCTAGCTATATCTAGTGTTTGTATGGGTCAGGCTTTTAGAAAAAATTATGTGCCAAATGCTGAAAAAGTTCTAAAATCAAATTGAGGTAATGGTTGCACAATTCTATAAATTCCCTAAAAAAACCCTAGATGTTCAACATCGTTCATCATCAAGGAAATACAAATCAAAACCACAATGAGATACCACCTCACACTTTTAAAATTAACTATTCTACAACCCAGCAACTGCACAACTAGGTATTTATTCAAAGGATACAACAATGCTAATTTGAAGGGGCACATGCACCTCAATGTTTATAGCAGCACTATCAACAATAGCCAGATTATACAAAGAGCCCAAATGTCCATCAATTGATAAATGGATAAAGAAGATGTGGTATATGCGCGCGCACGCGCGCGCGCGCACACACACACACACACACACACACACAGGAATATTACTCGGCGATCAAAAAGAATGAAATCTTGCCATTTGCAACAACATGGATGGAACCAGAATGTATTATGCTAAGTAAAATAAGTCAGTCAGAGAAAGATAAATATATGATTTCACTCGTATGTGGAATTTAAGAAATAAAACAGATGAACACAGGGGAAGGGAAAGGAAAATAAGATAAAGAGAGGGAGGCAAACCATAAGAGACTCTTAAATACAGAGAACAAACAGGGTTGCTGGAAGGTTGCTGGGTGGAGGGATGGGCTAAATGAGTGATGGGCATTAAGAAGGGCACTTGTTGAGATGAGCACTGGGTAAGTAACTGATGAATCACTAAACACTACTCCTGAAATCATTATTACACTACATGTTAACTAACTTGGATTTAAATAAAATTTTAAAAATTAGAAGAAAAAAAAGCAAGAAAACCCTGAATTATTCATTTAAAACAAGTGATTTGTGGTATGGAAATTATGCTTCAATAAAACTATTAAGAAATAATGTGCTTATAAAATAGCAAATGAATGACATACCTCATTTTCTCAACATCCTGAGAGTTATCTAAACTTAGAAGCAATTAAATATCATCAAGATGCTAGCTGTCACTAGTGACCAATGTATGCTGAGGACTTTAGACCTCCAAACCTATGAGACTTCTCAGGGTTAGGACTAGAGGGCCACAGCAATCCCTTCAGACATTAACCCAGCCTGAAAGATGTCCCAAAGGCCATACTTTGACATATAAGCAACTAGCTCATATCCTTATCAAAATGTCTGTAATAGAAAAAGCTAGATGAGGCTACCCACTGCTTTGTCCTAGAACAGTGACAGATGATAATAATTGTGCTAATTACTTCTATTACTCAAAAAATTTTTTTGAAGTTTTATTTATTTTTGAGAGAGAAAGAGCATGAGTGGGGGAGGGGCAGAGACAGAGAGGGAGACAGAATCTCAAGCAGGCTCCAGGTTCTGCGCTGTCAGCACAGGGCCCGATGCAGGGCTCAAACCCACAGACTGCGAGATCATGACCTGAGTCGAAGTTGGATGCTTAACTGACTGAGCCAACCAGGCACCCAAATATTACTCAAAATGTTAAATTATCTGTGGTTCCAATGGGTTCATTTACTTATCATTTTCTTTCTTTCTTTTTTTTAAAACATTTTTTAATGTTTATTTGTGAGAGAGAGAGAAACAGAGACAAAGCATGAGCGGGGGAGGGGGACAGAGAGAAAGGGAGACACAGAATCTGAAGCAGGCTCCAGGCTCTGAGCTGTCAGCACAGAGCCCAACATGGTGATGGAATCCATGAACCACGAGATCATGACCTGAGCTGAAGTCAGACACTTAACCAACTGAACCACCCAGGTGCCCCTACATATCATTTTCTAAATTCCATAGACATTGGCAGGCTCTGGGAGTACATAATTTTGATGGGAGAAATACTTCCAGTATAACGTGGTACTTCTATGACAGTGGTTTCACAAAGGTCAGGGGCCTGAGAAAACACAGAAAACTCATTTACTGCTAAACAGAATAGCGTGTAGATATAGTATGGTAAAGAATGTCAGGAAAAAAAAATGTCTTTGAAGAGCTGACATCTAAAATGAAACTTAAAAGGATGAATACGTTATCAGTCAAGAAAGAAACTGAACATTCTAATCAAAGAGAACACCATGAACAAAAAGATTTAGAGCCATGGAAGAGTATGCTACAAGGAGGGAATTAGTAACAGTTCAAAATTACTTAAATATATCTCAAGACAAGGAGAGATGGGAAAGAAAGTGTCAAAACTGAAAATAATATATAAAATTTTTCTTAAAGCTCAACTTATTCAGTTTATAGGATTTTATTTTAACCTTCTACTGATCACCTAGAAATAAAAAAAATAATTTATTGGTTTGAAAATCCTATAAATCTGGGACCACTACTCTGTATGATATGCAGCCCTAGAAAATTAAGCAGTTCAGTTTTTGGCTACTCCATCTTTTAGAGAAGTTTGATAATGTGAGGTCTCTTCATATTTTCCAGCTTCCCCAAAACACTGCTGTTATAAACACTGTTAAAACAGCAGCAGTTATTAAGGATAAAGTAACCAGAATATACTTTCACAACCACAAGCAAAATACCATTCTCATGGCATTTTCTCATGGTACTTTCTTTTGTCATTAAACTCTAAAATTTAAAAAAAAAAAAAAACAACTTTTTACCTTGAAACAATGCAATAGGAGGCAGGGTATGGTTAAGTTTACAACCTTGCGATCATAATGAAATAGTTGTCCTGTGCACAATCTGAAAAGTTTGGCAAGCCTTTTCTCTTTTTCCAAAAACTGTGTCACATTTATCTTTTTTCACTGTTTATCATGTTACTAGTTCATGAGGTCTGCTGTCCAACCAAAAGAAAATCTTACACTAGAGAATACTCCCACAATTATTTTATAACATCTCTTTTCAATTTGATAACCTCTATCCATACTCTAAGGACACTCACCTGTTTTACATTGTATCCTGCTTTTGCACTTGTTTCAATAAACATAACATTCAGCTCTTTGGCTTTCCTCTCTCCTTCCTCAATTGATACTTGCCTGTAAAACAAATTCAAAAGATAAATTCCTCTTTTTGCAAGATGGTATTGTAAAGAATATAAACAAGATTCTGAAAATAACTTTTCTTTTTGTTAAGTTTATTTATTTGAGAGAGACAGCACGAGTGGGGGATGGACAGAGAGAGAGCGAGACAGAGAATTACAAGCAGACTCCATGCCATCAGCATGGAGCCTGATGTAGGGCTCGAACCCATGAAACTGCAAGGTCATAACTTGAGCTGAAACCAACAGCTGGATGCTTAACCAACTGAGCCACCAAGATGTCTATGAAAATAACTTCCCTCGTATGTGTGCTGGTTACACAGATAAGAATAGTTTGAAAATTCATCAAGCTGCAGTACACTTAAAATTTGGGTACTTCTGTGTGTATGTTATACCTTACTAAAATTTTTTAAAAAGGCATTTTTTAATGATTTGCTTTTATTTGGCTGACCTCATCCTGTAATTTTTTTATTTTTAAAATCTTAATAGCCTGCTATTTTCTCTTAATATTAGATCATAAGCATTTAGTCTTATGATTAAAAACTTCATGTAAAATAATTTTTTATTACTGGACAATTTGTCAATTTGCTACTATAATTTATGTAACCACCCCCAAACTGTTAAAAATGCTAAAAAATTTTTTTTCAAATTTCATACTACTGTGAAAAATGTTGCTATAAATATCTTTGTGCATAATATTTTATGCACTGTGGGTCTTTTCTTTAGGATAGATTTTGTGGATTTCTCTAAGTGGAGTCAAAAGGCATGTATATTAAATTCTCTTGATACATTTTATAGGGCATTTGGTGACACATTATAATTAGCAGCAATGTGTCTCAAATTGTAATATGTTCTTTAAGTACAAGATTATGTCACTTATCTTGGTGTTCCTAGTGCCTAGCTGGCATATAGATATGTAATAAATATGCAAATATTCTAATTAAGTGGATCTAAAATATCAGCTGACAAACTCAGCTTCCTACAACACAGAAAACCAAAGCAATGCAAGAGAATTTCCACAAGCTCTCACATCTATCCACCAATCTATGTGTGTGTACCCTTATATTCTACTTCTAGTCCTGCTACTATGGAGGAAACTGTCCTTACTCCCCAAACTTCACCTTTGTACTAGATTCCACTCTCTTCTTGCCTACAAGATATTATTCTAGAAATTCTCCACTCTCTATAAAAGTTAGGAAAGAAGAAAATGAGTATTCTTAAGCAAAGAGAACAACAGCACAGAAATTCTCTTATATAGCAATCCACCTGTTAATAATGTTTTACTACATCTGCTTGTTTTATCCTCTCATTTCTATGTATTTATGTATGTGTGTGTGTATGTGTGTGTGTGTATAAATTAAAAAAAAAAAAACAAAAACACACACTGGAGAGTAAGTTGACAATTTGCAGACCTTTAGCCCTAAATATATCAACAATGTGGGTTTTTTTTTTAATGTTTACTTATTTTGAGAGAGTGGGGGAGGGAGAGAATCCCAAGCAGGCTCCGTGCTGTCAGCGCAGAGCCCAACATGGGGCTCAATCTCACATACCATGAGAGATCATGACCTGAACCAAAATCAAGAGTCAGATGCTTAACTGATTGAGCTATGTAGGTGTCCCAACAGTGTGCATTTCTTTAAAACACTTCTATCAGACGCCCTAAAATTTACTCTTTGGACCTGTTCTCTATTTATAATTACTCCCTTGGTGATCCCAGGCAGTATTATGGTTTTAAATACCCATCTACATGCTGATTAATCCCAAACTTATTTATCTAGCCTGGACTGCTGCTCTGAACTCCAGGCTCATATATCCAATTGCCTACCTGACATCTAATTACATATTAGAATATCTAATAGCAATTCTAAATTTAAAATGACCAAAATTGAAGTCATAATATTTATTCCATCCTAAACCACCTCTTTATGAAGTGTCTCCCTATCTCAGTTAATGACAGTTAATCAGGCCAAGAATCTAGGCATCATTCTTGACACCCCATATTCTGTCCATCATTATGTATTCTATCCATTGCATGAGTATATCTTCAACAGTTCTACCTTCAAAATGTATCTGAATTTGACCACTGATCACTACACATGCTACCACTATCCTGGTCCAAGTCATCATCATTTCTTGCTTCGATTTCAGCCTGGATTACTCTCTTCACTTCTACTCTTACATATTTTCCACAGAGCAAACAGTGATTTATGAAAAGTTACTCTTTTGCTTGAATCCTCCAATTTTTTTTTTTTAATGTTTATTTCTGAGACAGAGAGAGACAGAGCATGAGTGGGGAGGGGCAGAGAGAGAGGGAGACACAGAATGTGAAGCAGGCTCCAGGCTCTGAGCTGTCAGCACAGAGCCTGATGTGGGGGCTTGAACCCACAAACCATGAGATCATGACCTGAGCCGAAGTCAGTTGCTCAACTGACTGAGCCACCCAGGCACCCCATGAATCCTCCAATTTCATTCAGAGTCTTTACTTTGCCCTACTTGACCTGGTCTTTATTGTCTTTTTCAAAAACTATTATTTTTTAACCTCATTGCCTACTACACTTTCCATCATTCTCCTCACCAGCTATATACGATTCCTTGCTGTTCTTCAAATAAACTAAATGTATTCCCAACTCAAGGATTTTGCATTTTCTGGGCCATCAGCTTAGAACCTTTTCCTCCTCAGGATATCTGCATAGTTGACTCCCTTGCTTCCTTAGCATATTTACTCAAAACTCACCATTTTCTCAATGAAGTCTTCCATTTCTATTCCATCTAATATCTTAAACTCACACCTGACATTTCATATTTCTTTTCCCTTTCTTTTGTACTTTTAGCATGTTATCATTATCAAACATACCATGCTTTTTTTTTTTTTTTCACTATGTGTTTCTTTGACTTATTTATTTGCCTGGTTCATTTTCTGAAATAAAAGTTCCTTGAAGACTTGGCTTTTTTTGTTTACTATTCTACCCTAGAGTAGCATCTTCTGAAACATAAGTGGTACTCAATAAATACTTCTGAATGAATGATTATTATGAGTGAATGACTATCCTACATGTAAGGATTCCAGAGAAATTCTTCCTAGTTTTAAAACTAGGAGTCACCCTAATCAAATGGTTGAAGGTCAGCTATAGCAATTGTCCCAACTGTGGTTTGATTTTGTCGGAATCATGGGAATGCAAGCTGGTGCAGCCACTCTGGAAATCAGTATGGAGGTTCCTCAAAAAACTAAAAATAGAACTACCCTACGACCCAGCAATTGCACTAGTAGGCATTTATCCACGGGATACAGGTGTGCTGTTTCGAAGGGACACATGCACCCCCATGTTTATAGCAGCACTATCAACAATAGCCAAAGTATGGAAAGAGCCCAAATGTCCATCGATGGATGGATGGATAAAGAAAATGTGGTATACATATACAATAATCTTATCAGAATCAGCTAGAAGATTCATTAAAATACAGATTTAAGGATACCATTCTAAACTCATTCAATCACAGCATCTAAAAGTAGGATCTAAAACCCCCAAATTTAACTGCTGAAACAACTACAGCACCGTAAGTTAACTAAAATTTAAATAAAACAAAAAACAAAAAACAAAAATTGAAAAAGTTGACCATGATCTTTATAGCCAGAATCTTAAAAAAGGGTCTAATAAGCCAATTTACCCACTGATTCTCAAAATTTAAACATCTGGGAATCACTGGGCTACAGGGGACAGAAAGTATTGAGCATCAGGGCACTTATTTTGAAACACTGAAACAGATATACTCTGGTCTTTTCTACAAGTTTTTACACACAACAAATGTAATTCTCAATGTGATAAAGACATTTATCTTTGAATCATTTTTATTAAAACTTTTTCTCCTAATTACCAAAGTAATTTTTAAAAAGGGCAATCATTAGGGGTGCCTGGGTGGCTCAGCTGGGTGATCACTGGACTTCGGCTCAGGTCATAGTCTTAGGTTCGTGAGCTCAAAACCTGCGTCAGGTTCTGGGCTGACAGTTCAAAGCCTGGAGCCTGCTTCAGATTCTGTGTCTCCCTCTCTCTCTGACCTTCCTCCACTTGTTCTCTCTCTCTCTCTCAAAAATAAACAAACCTTTAAAAAAAAGAAAGGGCACTCATTAACATTAGAGTCCTCCATAATCCTACTCCTTCTCAAAGATGTAGAGACAGTTAAGTCCCATGTATGCTTATACAGATTTATTCTAAAAAAAAAAAAAAAGAAAAAGAAAAAATATATATATACATCTACCATCAATTTTCTTAAAAAAATTTTTTTAGGGGCACCTGGGTGGCGCAGTCGGTTAGGCGTCCGACTTCAGCCAGGTCACGATCTCGCGGTCCGGGAGTTCGAGCCCCGCGTCGGGCTCTGGGCTGATGGCTCATAGCCTGGAGCCTGTTTCCGATTCTGTGTCTCCCTCTCTCTCTGCCCCTCCCCCGTTCATGCTCTGTCTCTCTCTCTGTCCCAAAAATAAATAAAACGTTGAAAAAAAATTTTTTTTTTAAAATTTTTTTAATGTTTATTTATTTTTGAGAGAGACAGAGACAGAATGCGAATGGGTTAGGGGCGGAGAGAGAGGGAGACACAGAATCCAAAGCAGGCTGCAGGCTCTGAGCTGTCAGCACAGAGCCTGACGCGGGGCTGGAACTCACGAGTGAGATCATGACCTGAGCCGAAGTCAGAAGCTCAACTGAAGTCGGAAGCTCAGCAGACTAAGCCAACCAGGCACCCCTACCATTGATTTTTTTTTTTTAACATAAAGAATATCATGCTATACATACTGATCAAATCATTTTTTAAGCTTCATGTGTTAGACATCAATAAATTCCTCTCATTCTTTTTAGTAGCTACGTGTACTTCATTTATAAAATGCTACTGCTACTGATGGACATTTAGATTGATTTTAATTTTTAATATTACAAATAATGTTGAAATAAACATTCTTTTTTTTTTTAATGTTTATTTATTCTTGAGAAAGAGAGCGTGAACAGGGGAGGGGCAGAGAGAGAGGGAGACACAGAATCTGAAACAGGCTCCAGGCTCTGAGCTGTCAGCACACAGCCCAACATGGGGCTCGAACACACAAACTGTGAGATCATGACCTGAGCCAAAGTCAGACGCTTAACTGACTGAGCCACCCAGGCGCCCCTGAAATAAACATTCTTATATGTTCATTTTTTTCCCCACATTTGTGCAGGTGTATCTGTGCAATTACTGGAGGTGGGTTTGAGTCCATGAGTATTTTAAATTCTGATACTGTTAAACTGCTTCATCCCAATGTATTAGTTACATTTTCAGTATATGAAGAGTTCTTGTTTATTAAATTCTTGTCAATACTGTGTATTATCAATCTTCTGAATAACGGTTGATCTAACAGGTAAATATGATCTTCATATCGATAATATTCAGACTTAACCAATCTTTGTCTTTATGGCTTTAAGGTTTCATGTCATGATTCTAAGAAAAAATTTTTATTAAAAACAATATTTTTTATTTAAAATTTTTATGTTTATTTATTTTTGAGACAGAGAGAGACAGATCATGAGCAGGGGAGGGGCAGAGAGAGAGGGAGACATAGAATCCGAAGCAGGCTCCAGGCTCCGAGTTGTCAGCACAGAGCCTGACACAGGGCTCGAACTCATGAACCATGAGATCATGACCCGAGCCGAAGTCAGATGCTCAACCAACTGAGCTACCCAGGCTCCCCTTATTACAAACAGTATTTTTTAATGTTTGTTTTTTGAGACAGAGAGAGATAGAATGTGAGTGGGGGAGGGGCAAAGAGAGGAAGACACAGAATCTGAAGCAGGCTCCAGGCTCTGAGCTGTCAGTACAGAGCTCAATGTGGGGCTCAAACTATTGAACAGTGAGATCATGGCTTGAACCAAAGTCAGACACTTAACCCACTGAGCCACCCAGGCGCTCTTCATGTCATGCTTATAAAAGGTCACCCACTCACTACCAAAACATTTTTCTTCTAATTCTTTTTTAACAAACACTTAAATCTTTTACTCATTTTAAAATTAATTTAGTGGAATGAACAAGGTTTTAATTTTTAAAAAATGTTAACAGTTGAAGGGTGATAGTCTGGCAAAAATTGCTGAGAAAGGCAGTTAATTCCAAACCAATGGACATACATTACCTTGAAGAAAAAATTACTTCAAGTATAATTTTCTAGCATTTGTGTACTCAACTGAAATATTACATAATAAAATAAAAGATGATATACTCATCCATTTGGCTAACTCTACCTGTTAAAACAAAACAATTCAGATACACAATTTTTCTATTTAAAAATTAAAGTATTGGGGGGGGGTGCTCAGTCAGTTAAGCATCCAATTCTTGATTTCAGCTCAGGTCATGATCTCACAGTTCATGGGATCAAGCCCTGCATTGGGCTCCATGATGACAGTGTGGAGCCTGCTTGGGATTTTCTCTCCCTCTTTCTCTCTGCCCCTCCCCTGCACACACGCGCACGCACTCTCTCTCTCTCTCAAAATAAACATTAAAAAAGAAAATAAAAGAACGAGAGACTCTCTACTAGAAGAATATATACCTATATCATCTTTAAATTCTCATAGTGTAGATAAATAAAATAGTGAAAATTTATGATGCCAATTGATGTCCAAACAATTATTTTCATAAAGGAAAGATGATTATACTCTGAGTTTACTTTTAAATCAAGAAAAACTTTTTTGTCACTGTACTGCCAATTCCAAATGAAGTACCATGGGAAGAAATGGGCTTAACATTTGCACAAGCCTTGGAACATATTGGATTTCTTTGCAACATTTTAATTAATAGTACAAATTCAATACCCGAATTTCAATATCCGTCTCATGAATAAACAAACAGCAATAGTAAAAGCTTCTACTATTAAGTGAAATGATCAAGACTATTTAAAGCAGAAAGACTATCCAGTAGATTACTTAGGATGCTGAAGGCAGATATTCAAGCCATGGGCTCTACAGTGAATGTTAATAATTTTGCATCCTGTGACTTGAATATGGCTTTGCTCATTTGACTAAGGTATTACAATCAAGCTATTCAGTTCAACTACACAGTCTGGTTCAACCATACAACTTATAAAAAGAAAAGAAAAACTACACCACTGAATTATAATGAATATTTATAAGAAGTCTACCAAAAGAGTGTGCATTTAATCATTATGAATAATTTTTAAAGATAGGACTTGTTTCTTCAAACATTTTGTCCTTTAACAAAATACTGCTCATGTTTATGAGGCCTAAAAAATGCAAAATAGTTACCAGCTTCGTGTGTAAACAATCTTTGTTTCCCCCCACACGTAAACAATCTTGCACAAGAACTATTTACACACGGGCTTACACAAAACAAAAAAACTCATTTTCCTTTAAGGAAATGTTCAATGTTTACATTTATATTTCAGGTTCTCACACTGAAGAAAAGGGGGGTATAAACTTAAGAATTAAACATGTCTCCTTTCAAAACAATTCTTTAGTAATAAAAATAACAGGTTGTTTAAGGAAGAAATCAAACATTTGATACACATACAAAATCACTCTATACCTCTTGTCAGCAAGATCTGTTTTATTTCCTACTAGCATGATGATAACATCACTTCCTCTTTCTGTTCTGACATCATCAATCCATTTTGTAGTTTGCTGGAATGAGTTAACATCTGGTATAGGAGGGTGGACAGAGAGATTAGTGTTACCGCAAAGTCTCCCCAAGTGACAGACTAAAAAAACAAAAATAAAGGAAAACAAACCCTGGAAGTTGGAGGGGGGGTGGCACATTAGGACCCACTTTTAATGTGCCTGCAACATAACTCCATTTTATCTGAGTACAACTGTCAGTGACAAATCACAAAAATAAAGTCCTCAAGGTTCCTTTTATAGTATAAAAATTTTGAACATGACCAAATGAATGCAATGTACCATATATAATGAAAATTAAAAAAAAAAAAAGCATTTTAAAATTTATGGACAGCTACGGCAGATAACATGGTGTCACATTGCCACAACGTTTTTTGATTACTTACACATACCCAACATGACAAAGAAAGCATCTCCAAAAGTATGTCAGCCAGTAAATCCCAACACATCCAGAAAATTTGTAAAGCTTTAAATAGCTTTAAACACCACTGTTTGCACGGCTTGTTCAGTTTGTGATCACTTTAACTTGAAGTTTATTAGTTTAATGCACCAGAATCACTTGTAACAAAATCCATCTTTCCTAGCACCCAATTCTAAGTAGAATAGTTAAACACTTTTTATAGCAGCTCCAGAAAACAGTTTACTAATATTTTAACCACATGTGCATTTTTAAAGAAAAAGACACCAGGTTTCACTTGATTTGGTTAAAGTAAGCACAAACATTTTAAAGCTGCAAAACTTGTCAATGCACAATGAACATACATTGTTTTAAACAAGTAGCAACCCAAAGTAAAGCTTCAAGAAAAGAAAGATTGCATATAGCACATACCCCACCCCCCCCAAAGGTCTCTGAATGCAAACTTATAACTTATAATTCTGCCATTGCAATTATTAAGTAGGTATGACTTCTAGCAGATATACAAAAATGTATAGTATCACTAACGCAAATCAATAGTTTGTATATGTAACACTCTTTTTGAAATAAGTCTAAGATGTGACACTATTCTGGTTTTCCTACAAATTATGGACTACTATATGGAATGATGGCTTAACATTGCCTGATATATATAATAAACCAATTTACAAAGACAATTTTAATCAGAGAGCATTTCCCTGTCAGTCACCATGTTCTGTGGGAAATTTACAGGCACTTAAAATGCCAAAGACATTATTCAGTCTTTAGGGAAAAGAAAAAGGAAGATCATCACTTGTTTTAGTCTCCTATTTAAAATTTCTTTTTGGAGAGAAATGAAAGTGTAATTTGTTAGCAAAAAAAGTCAGTCACAGAATCCAGATGTGATTCAAATGAAAATGATTAATAGAAAACTGCACATTACATGTTTTCTCTGCCTTCTCTAGAGAGAGGATGGCTGGAAGTGGAAAGCAGAGAAAAGTTGGCTAGCAGAAGCTTTTAATAGCCTCAACAGAGAGCCTTGGAGAATCTGAAAATTTTGGCAAGAGGCTTAAATGCAGATTATTTTATTTTAGAGAAATCTGAGATCAAGTTAAATGAAAAAGGAGACATTCTTCCAACCATAATTATGGTGTGACTTAGGGATAACAGGATACTAAGAAAGCCTTGGAGAGAATTCATGATTAGATCTGAAGGAAAATTTCCATGGCAAAAAAACCTGGCACAGTGGAAATAAAGCATATTGGTACAAACACAAAAGCAAATATTTCTGACCTAGCTGGTCTATAAGGTTTGCTATGACAAAACTCATTTTTACATGCTAGTATAGAAAACAAGCACAAGACAAGAACATGCATGCAGCTAAGCTAAAGGTTGAAAGAAGATTAGAAATGCATAATTCCCCCCACTCACTTGTGATATCATAAACAACAACTGCCACAGTGGAGTCACGAATGTAGCTAGGAATCAAGCTCCTGAACCGCTCTTGACCTGCTGTGTCCCATAATTGCAATCGTACCTAACAACAAAATCAGTCAAACAAGCAAGAAAAATAAGAAAGGTCAACCCGTTGCAAAATACCTACTTGTGATATCGTAAACTACTACGGCTGCAGCAGAATCACGGATGTAACTGGGAATGAGGCTACGGAAACGTTCCTGACCCGCAGTATCCCACAGCTGCAGCCTGATCTGTGGGATGGGAAAAAATAAATAAAAAAAAAAAAAAACCAAACTCATACTAAAAAGAAAAAAGAAATAATGTTTTTAAAGGGGAGAAGGTGGGAAGGAGGTAAAAAGTAGACTCATGCAAAAGGTTGCAGGGATGAGAAGAATGAAAATAACACAAAACTCCTTTCCTTTTTCAAAAGAGAATAGTATTAAAAATTTGCTCTGAAGGTACAGGACTTAAAAATGGCAATAGGGGAATATTTCACAGAATCAGAAATACAGCTCCCTTTTTTTCACTCCCTATAACCTCTCTTTGAATCTTATGCCTTCCAGACAGCAAAAAGTAGATTCTGTTGACGTTCAGTGAGCATAAAAGGGAAAAATGAAAGTAAATGTCAACAAGCAGCCCTGGCTATCAGAGTAAAGGAGTGAATGCTTCTCTGAAAGCCTCTCTGAAGTTAAAAGCATCTCTTTTCTATTGAGTCCAGAAATTGGGTCTTTGACTACTGTGCTTATGTTTCTCCCACATGTTTCTTCCCAGAACACTGTACATAACCCAACAAAAAAAGGAAAAATATCTTTTTGCAACTCTACATAAAAATTTCTTTATTTTCTTACTTTTTCACATCTACATTTGAGGAAGAAAAGCCTGAAAACAAGTAGTACTGTACTATTACAAAGCAATTTCTAAGCTTTCAAAATTTAAGAAATGGCATGCTAAACATTAAAACATAAAAGAAAAACCCACACACTTCTAGGAAATAATATTAGAAGCACAATAATGTTTTTTTGGGTCTAGGTCCTGAAATAATGCATTTAAGACAGTCACTGCTTAGTTGATAGGAATCTCTTCCAGAGACAATAGGCTGGAATACACTGTGCTTAAAGGGAGCATTCCAAAAGACAGGTGTCTAAATCCAACAAATAAATACATATTACTTCTTCTATTCACAGTCACTTTGGTATACATCATATTCTGACAAATTAAATCTCGAAATTCACAAATGATGTGATATTCAAATGAAATATTTCTGAATGCTTCAAGAGTAGCACTCAAAAAGTCTTTAGCAGCTCTAATTTCTTGATGAAAATACTCTTCATTATCTCAATGCTATCTGTTATCATTTTTCCAAATCAGGATGACATATTTTATTTAGCAAGCCTAGGGCCTTCAGGGCTTTCCAGTAACTTGGCCTTCTCTCCCCTTTGCATTTTACTTGGGGATTAAGTCAGAATGCTAAGTACTACCACTCTGTAATAACAGTTTTTCTCAAAGCTTATACACTAACTCTGTCAACTTTACTAAGAACTTCTTACGATGACAATTACTGATTACAGCTTTGATCACAGTTTTCTATCCTGGAGTGCTGCAGAAAATTGCACACTGAAAACATTACTCACTGTTCGATCCTCCAAGTACATTGTTTTTGATAAAAAGTCAATACCAATTGTTGCCTGTAAAACAAAATAAAACAAAAAAATTAAATAATAATAATAGTTTAATGGCAGTCAGCAGTTTAGGGTTCAAATGATAATTATGACTTCTATAATTAGAAGAAATAATTAATAAACATATCACAGCTAAGTATAAATGACCAAAATTTTTAGTGATAATGGCTTCCACCACTGAACATGTGCTGTGTAGTAAGGGATTCTTTAAGGCCCTTTACATGACCATCTCTAATCCTCATACATCTCTGCAAGGGTAGCTATTGTCAACCCTATTTTAATCTTTTATAGTTAATAATATTGGGGTTCAGAGAAGTTAAAAAACTTGTCTAGGGAAACAAAGCTTTTGCTATGGAGCTGAGAGTAAAAGCCCAGCTTTTTCCAATATATAAAGGTACAGAGATTTTCCACATACCCCCTACCCCCACATATGCATAAAACCCCCTACTATCAACATCCCCCACCAAAGCAGTACCATTGTTACAGCTGATGAACCTACTGACACTGATTTTATACATACACATAAGTATATATAAAATATAAACATTATATATTATACAAATAAATAATGTATATAAAATATATAAACTTAAAATTATATATACATATAATTACATGCACATATATATATATACACACATATATATAATTTCTTTTAAGTTTATTTATATATTTTGAGATAGAAAGCACAAATGCGCCAGGGAAGGGGGGATGGGCGGCAGAGAGAGAGAGAGAGAGAGAGAGAGAGAGAATGAGAGAATGAATCCCAAGCAGACTCTGCACTGTCAGAGCAGAGCCTGATGTGGGACTCAAACACACAAACCATGAAATCATGACCTGAGCCTAAGTAGGACACTTAAAAGACTGAGCCACCCAGGCGTCCCTGACACTCATGTATTTTTTAAGACAGATTTTACTTCTAAATTGTGGTAAAATATGTATCATAAAATGTGACATTTTGACCATGTTAAGTGTACAATTCCACGGCAGTGATTGCATCCACAATGATGTACCACTGTCAACACTATCTGTTTTTAACACTTTTTTATAACCCCAAACAAAAACTCTGTGCCCATTAAGCAATAACTTATTATAATGTATGGATATACCAAGATTTCTTTATCCGTTCATCTACTGTCGGACATGGGTTGTTTCCATCCTTTGGCTACTGTGAGTTCCTATTTTCAATTCCTCAGTATATACTTAACAGTGGAATTGCTAAGCCATATGATAATTCTATTTAAACTTTGTGAGGAAATGCTAGACTGTCTTCCCACAGTAGTAGCATCATTTTGAATTTCCAATAGCAATGTATGAAGATTCCAATGTTTCCACATCCTTGTCAGCATCTGTTAGTTTCTCTTTTTAAATATATAATACTCAACCTAGAAGGTAAGAAATGGAATCTTTTTGTGGTTTTGATTAACAGTTCTCTAGTGACTAATAATGTTGAGCATCTTTTCATGTGCTTACTGGTCATATGTACATCCTCTCTGAAGAAATGTCTATTCAAGTCCCTTGCCCATTTTTATTTTTTTAATTTTTTTTTTTTTACATTTATTTATTTTTGAGAGACAGAGCACAAGTGGAAGAGGGGCAGAGAGAGAAGACACAGAATCCGAAGCAGGCTCCAGGCTCTGAGCTGTCAGCACAGAGCCTGACGTGGGGCTCCAATTCACAAACCATGAAATCATGACCTGAGCTGAAGTCCGATGCCCAACCAACTGAGCCACCCAGGTGCCCCTCCCTTGCCCATTTTAAAATTGTGTCATTTTATTATTGATTTATAGTTCTTTATATATTTTAGATATCAAGCCCTTATCAGATATGTAATTTTCAAATATTTCCTCCCATTCTATAGGTTGGGCCTGGTGCTTTAATTGAAAACAAGTTGTCAATAGATATATGCATTTATTCATGAACTCTTAATTCTATTCCACTGGCCTATATGTCTATCTTTATTTTGATTACTGTAGCTTTGCAGTAAATTTTGAAATTGGGGGTGGGGGAGCCTGGGTGGCTCAGCTGGTTAAGCACCAACTTTGGCTCACGTCATGATGTCACAGCTCATGAGCCTGCTTTGGATTCTGTGTCTCCCTCTCTCTCTCTGCCCCTTCCCTGTTTCCTCTCTCTCTCTCTCTCTCTCTCTCTCTCAAAAATAAAATAACTGTTAAAAATTTTTTTTGAAATCAGTATTAGTCTTCCAATTATTATTTTCCTTTTTCGAGACTATTTTGGCTTCTGTAAATTAAAATTGACTCTTTCATTTCTCACAAATGGCAGCAGAAATCTGACAGGGATTGCACTGATTCTGTAGACTGCTTTGAGTAGTTAGTATTGACATCTTAATATTAAGTCTTCCAATCCCTTTGCCTGGGATGTCTCTCCACTTACTTAAGTCATCTTTAATTTTTTTTTTTTTTTTTTGTGAGCAGTGCTTTGTAGATTTCAATGATATACCGACTTTTATTAAGAAAGCAAACAAGCTTACAAGCAAGCAAGCAAGCAAGCAAGCTAGCGTTCTCCTTTATCCTAAACTATGTGACTACACATTACAAGTATATCTCTCTCTCTCTATAATTCCATTTTATGACATTTAATCTGAAAGTGTGTACCCTATTCTGTTATAGGCTGGGAATAATGGGCTTATAAATTCAAACTATTGTGCAAAAGCATCTAATTGACAAACCTGAAAAATATACAGGAATGGTATAGGGCTACATTTAAGAAATCTCATTAGTAGAACCTCATTTAATCAGATAATGTGGTAGAGGCAGCTAATCGTCTAGACAAATATCCCATTTTCCCCTTCTTCCTTATTAAAAAAATCAAACATTTATTTAAATCCATACTTTTCCCATTAAAAAGACTACATTTTCCAGTCTTCTTTGTGCTTTAAATGGGGTTGACTCAGTTGAGAGGTGCACTGTTGGTATTTTTCCTTTTCTCCTTCTTCCTGCCTGGATATGGATACCACATCCAGAACTCCAGGAACCATTCAGTAACCATGAAGCAACCTTCACAAGGAAGTCATATATGAATGAGATCTGATTAAATTTAGAAGGCATCTTAGTCCCAGATGACCATGGAGCTGCCACACAAGCCCAGGACTACTTTACCTCTAAACTTCTTTTACATGAAAAAAATTCTCATATCACTTACCAATGTTATTTTATGTTTATTATAAACAGCCAAAAATAATTTTAATAGCTACAAACAAAAATATGCATTCTCAGATCTCACAGTCAACACATATAAATGTTTTTAAAATTAGTACAAAGTAAGACTTTATGATAAAATGTATAATAATCCCCTCCTTCCACTGCACTGTCCTAGTTTTGGGACATCATTCATACACTGTACTCATAAAGGTCAAAATTAACCTGAAAAGCATAGCCTGGTCCTGCCTGCTCTTCTTTTCAGTTAATTTTATTCCAAGCAGAGCTACAATGGCAAAGAAGTCGATCAGCCACAGGAATTAAGCCAAGAGCAGGAAAAATAGAAAGAATGGCTAGGAAACTAAACACTATCAGCTATTCTAGGATCTTAAATGTTACTGATGTGGAACTAATTCAAACTTTCATAAAAGAGGGATGAGACATCAGTGCTGCCTCTTGCTCATCTTCTTTATAGAAATGCAGAAGGCAATAATTGTAGAAGAAACCAAAGGTTAGAGAAAATTCTCCCACATATCTTAATTTATAGCTTCGCATTATTTTAAGTGTTAATTAATTCACTGGGTAAGGAAAGTCTACTTTTGTAAAAGACAAAAAATTAAACTGAGTACTTTTACTGTGGGAGCACACAATTCAAGATTGAATAATGACTTACCTAATACATCAGCATCAAGATAATAATGATAACTGTAGTTTGGATATTTATACTTGGATGCTCTCCACTCAGAACAGTGTTTATCTGCCCCCAATAGCAATTTTATAAAATACTGCAGATGTAAACTACTATTTTGTCTGACTTCCTTCCTACATAACTGTTTATCACCTTTTCTGATGCCATACACAGTCGAGACCCCTCAACATCATGATTTCAAGGAACATGAGTTTTCCTACACAAAAGTAATTAAGTAAGGAAAACAAGTTTTCCTCTGTACCAAGCAATGATAATCAGCTTCCTTTGTGGTCCAAACATACAAAGTTCTGTTGCCTAGCTGCTGCTTTCCCTAGCAGGAGAAAATAAATCAAGAATAAGTGTTGAGAAAGGCAAAGACTAGAATAAAGAAAGAAAAGAGTGGACAAGTTAAAGAAGAGTCTATCTAACACTGACTAACAGAGATAAGTAAAAACAATGAAGAAAGGCAAAGGATCCCAGAAGCAAGACGCTGATATGGGTTCCATTTTAGAAAGGTAACCATCCCATTACTACACATGTTTATATATATTTATGAATGTGTATATTTATGTATGTATGTATACTTTTCTCTTAGGTATCTTTGTGCCACATTACTTAGAACAGAAACTATGTAGAATCTATTTCAGAAATGAGTCGCTATAATAGGCATAGAATTTTACTTATGCAAGGTGAACAAGTTCTAGAGATCATTGTGCATATATTTAATACTGTATTGTATGCTTAAAAATCTGATTAGGAGGTAGATTTTATATTAAGTGTTCTTAGCACAGTTTGAAAAAAAAGGAACTGTTCTCCCCCTACCTCCCATAAAATGACAATAATTCTGATAGGAGAAAAAAAAGTCCTTAAAAATTAAAGAAAATTTAAAAATAAGAAATCAAACACTGGATGAGAAAAGTAGTCCCATTAGTGGGGCGGGGGTGGGGGGGTGGGAGTTGGGTGCAGATTTTATTTCCATATAACAAAGTATAATTTTGTGTAGAATAATTTAAAGCTTTAACTTAAAGAGGTTAAGGATGTATTTGATCACCACCATCTTCCTAGAAAAATTCACTTAAGCTGTTTTAAACATTTCAGTATTTTAAACTATGCAACCCTGAATTTATGGGTTTTTTTTTTCCCAATTAAGACAAATACTTTATTCAAATCCATCAGAGAAATGGACAGCGTGGGTTGTAACATTATGTTTTAAAGCACAGATCAGTAATTGTATATAAAGAGTATACACTGCTACATACAAATTAAACTGATCAGAGCACAACTTTAAAGCAGCACCTTTGTGATATTTTTAACTTTAGTACTCCTCTCCTCCTTCATTTCTCCTTCAACTGAATCCACACCAACCTCTTCATATCCTTCTCAAGGGCAGCCATGTCCTCAGAGGCTTCAGAAAACTCTTCTTCATCCATGCCCTCACCCACATACCAGTGAACAAAGGCATGCTTAGCATACATCAGGACATCAGGTCCAGGTGAGCCCAGGCCTCAGCAATGGCTGTGGTGTTGCTCAGCATGGCTGTACTTTGGCCAGGTCTCCACCAGATACCACAATGGGAGGCTGATAATTAATGCCAACTTTGAAGCCAGTGGGGCCCCAGTCCATAAACTGAATGGTACCCTTGGTCTTGATGGTGGAAATGGCAGCACTGACATCTTTGGGAACCATGTTGCGACAGTACAACATGCAGCAAGCCATGTATTTTTTTTTTTTTCTTTTTAATGTTTTTTTTAATTTTTTTATGTTTATTTATTTCTGAGACAGAGACAGAGCATGAGCAGGGGAGGGACAGAGAGAGATGGAGACACAGAATCCAAAGCAGGCTCCAGGCTCTGAGCTGTCAGCACAGAGCCCTACGCGGGGCTCAAACTCACAAACTGTGATATCACGACCTGAGCTGAAGTCGGTCGCTCAACCGACTAAGCCACCCAGGCGCCCTTTTAATGTTTATTTTTGAGAGAGAGGACGAGTGGGGGAGGGCAGAGAGGGAGACAAAGAATCTAAAGTGGCCTCCAGGCTCTGAGCTGTCTGCACAGTGACTGGCACGGGGCTCAAACCCCCAAACTGTGAGATCATGGCTTGAGCTGAAGTTGGACACTTAACAAACTGAGCCACCCAGGTGCACAGCAAGCCATGTATTTACCATGGTGAGAATCATATTTCACCATCTGGTTGGCTGGCTCAAAGCATGCATTAATGATCTCTGCTACAGAAAGCTGTTCATGGTAGCCTTCTCAGCAGAGATAACAGGAGCATATGTGGCCAGAGAGAAGTGGATGTGGGGATAAGGCACCAGGATAGTCTGGAATTCTGCAGATCAATATTCAGGGCTCCATCGAATCTGAGGGAAGCAGTGATGGAGAACACAATTTGACCTATCAACCTATTTAGTTTAGTGTTGGCTGGGCATTCAATATTGAGGTTTCCACGACAGATAGCATAGATGGCCTCATTGTCTACCATGAAGGTGAATTTATGTTGATTGTCACTTTGTAACAGCCTTTGGAATAAGAAACCCTCTAAATTCAAAGTAATCTCAGAAGTTAGTCTGAGCAATATAATCTTTCTCAAATAAACAAATGAATCTAAAACAGAAATAAAAAAAGAAAAATCTGTGGGTTTATAACTGGATAAAGAAAATAAGTGGTGAATAAGAAGAGCAACTTTAAGGGGCGCCTGGGTGGCGCAGTCGGTTAAGCGTCCGACTTCAGCCAGGTCACGATCTCGCGGTCCGTGAGTTCGAGCCCCGCGTCGGGCTCTGGGCTGATGGCTCAGAGCCTGGAGCCTGTTTCCAGTTCTGTGTCTCCCTCTCTCTCTGCCCCTCCCCCGTTCATGCTCTGTCTCTCTCTGTCCCAAAAATAAATAAATGTTGGAAAAAAAAAAAAAGAAGAGCAACTTTAAGAGAATCAATTCCAGACGCTCTACTTAAAAAGAACAGGTTTTTTTTTTCACTTTGACATACTGCCCAAATTTTGGTCAATTAAGGACTCTTTTGGCCAGTTTCCTTCTTTTTAAATGAAATGAAGTCAGTGCAAAGGAATCATACAGAGAACATGAATTATTAACTAAAGTTTATCATTTTTGTAAAATAAAACTTCACTTAAACTAAGTTTGATACATACATTACACATGGCTCCTATAAGCCCAATAATAAATTTCTAGCAATGAGACTAACTCTTTAATTAGTCATTTCAGAAGTCTTTCTGATGTGTGTGTGACGGGGTGTATATAGGGAATCTTCAAATGATTCACTGAAGAACTCTTCACCTGATAACTAAGTTGGCAGCTAACTACAGAAGGTCAATTCTTCATATTCAAAGATAATACTTAATATATTGTCAAGCTGATTTCATTAAATAAGGACCTAGGGTACTACATTGTCCAAATTTTCCTGTTAGAGCTAAACTAAAAGAATATCTAGGACTGTACCTAATTGTTATAAAAACCTGTAACTCACATTGTTTATAAACATCTCCTGTTAATGCCAAAGTACAATATTTTAGCTTCATTAGCAACAACTTTTCCACAAAGAATCAAAATCCTTCCCTATCTGTCAAATTCTATCAATATCACTATATTTATGTCAACATCACTACCCTTATATATGTCTGACTGAACAGCAGCATGAAGAAACAGCAATGGCACTTTAATATATGCTTGAAAGATCTACTTAATTTCACTGAGACCATGAGTGTAACAAAATCCTTTAGAAACATCCAGAAACTCTAAATAGGCTCTAGCTAGTGAGTCTTTAGCCCAAGACTCTGACCCTAGTTCAGATTTTTTAGCCTATGGTATTTGGGTCTACTCCCAAACAGTTAAGCTTACACTTTTCAGGAATTTTCCACATATGGCTCAATGACATCAATATTTTTGTTAGTCTCTAAGACTTGTATTTGTAGTTTTTCTGATGAGAAGAGGCAGAGCATTGCTCAGAATCAAGATACTGTACAAAAGACAAGGTCATCTAGGTAAGGCCTATAAGCCATAGAGTTGTAGGGACCTAGAAAATTGGGGATATATGATATAAAGGAGTCCAAAAGAAACTGAAGCACTCTTGTTGACTGAGCTATTTTTCATTTTTAAACTCGCTTTTCTCATGTCTTATGAAGTAGCTAAACCATTTCTGAGATATTCAAAAGAATAATAAAATATATACAGTACATGTTAACTGGTTTTTTATTTAAGAGACTTTTCTAAAATGTCAGATTTATGGATGAGTCATTTCTGTTCTATGATATTTATGGTTGTTAATAAAATGCTTAATTAAAAACAAATTCCTTCTTAGGATGATGGAAATGTTCTTAATCTTGACTGTGGTGGTAGCTTCATAGGTATACACATCTATCAAAACATGTCAAAATGTAAAGAGTTAATTCTTTACTACTATGAGATTTTAACAGTTCTGTATGTTTGGGATAACAGTTCTTTATCATGTGTCCTTTGCTTGTTTTAGGTTTAGTTTACTTTTCTAATTTCTTAAAGTAGAAGGTTAAATTACTGATTTAATGTATTTCTTCTTTTCCTTACAGCACTGCTTTAGCTGTTATCATATAAATTTTGGTATGTTGTGGTTTCGGTTTTTTTTTTCCATTTGTCTCAAAGTATTTTCTAATTTCTTTTGTGATTTTTTTTTCTTTGACTCACTGGTTATTTGGGAATTTGCTATTTAATTTCCACATTTGTGGATTTCCAAAATCTCCTTCTGTTAATGATTTCTAATTACATTACTCATTTATTCTTGACTTTATGTGTAGATCAAAAGGTCAGACAATTCTAGGCTTGAACCACATAACAGAGTATCTACAATCACTCCTACCTCTATCCCAAATGGTAATTACCAATAATCTTTTGGAAAGGACTTTGGAAGAGGAGATAAAGAAATCAAGTGAAAAGACTGAGGACAATGAGCAAAATCAGTTATACTCTGTATTTATAAAGCATTTTACAGATTACAGAAAGTGCTTTTATGTAAATGTGAACTTTTAAAAAGTCCTTAAATATTCTAACACAAAATAGAGACAATCAGTAAATTGGCAAAAATAAAATACCTGGTAGGTGTTGTCAAAACTGTCATACATGAATCTGGTGATCAAGGATGTCTTTCCAACTGAAATGAAAAGGAAAAAGATTCACTTAGTTAACATATTACACTGGGTTCTCAAGCCATTCTTCTACAGAGGACTGCAATTACAGTCAGTGGGAAATATCTGCAATGGTTCTACTAATAATAATTTTAAGATATATAGCCCCTAGTTTGTTGAAACACCTTTCTCTAATAACAGATAACAATCTCTCAAATTAAGAGCACAGGTAAGGAGTATATAGTTAAGAATTGAGGAAAATGAAAAGATGGAGGAAAACAATCAATTATGTTGACATTTCACAAAAGGGAAAGCAGATATTCACTTGGGCCCTAACAAACAAAATTAAGATTAGACTCTGAAGAAATTATAATTCACTTATTGGACAGTAACCTGGAAAAACTGAGGTTCACATTCACTTCATTTAATGAATCAAACTCCTGGGAATATAAAGACTAAAGATGGAGAATCCTAGGAGGAATAGGAGGGCCACAAGAACTACAATGTTTTAAGAGTAACAAAGAAGTGACAAGGAAAACTGTATTGAAACTCATCTCAGGATCACATCTCTCCACTTCTCTGGCAAGGCAATCCCAAAGATTCATAATACTACTTTGTACTGGTATTTTCAGGTTAATCCACAGGAAAGTGTCACTAAATAAAAAATAGAGGAATACTGGCAATTTCCTTACCAATGGGCATACTCTCCAAGGGCAAGAGCCATATCTAATTTTCCTATTTTTCCAGTAGTTTGACACAGATCCAACAAATACTAAATTAATACAAGTGTATTAATTATGTCAATTAAAGAGCTGTGCAAATAAGTATCTCAAATGCTCCCCCAAATGTAAAAGAGGTATGATCCTGGCCTCTATATTATATTCTCTAATCATATATCATATGAAAACCTGAGGGGAAAAAATGGGCCAAAGAAGGAAGAATCCCATTAAATCATGTACCCCAAATGTCTTATTTCAGAAAGCCTAAATCAGCATGTTGAAGAGAAAAGCTATAGCTAGTCCCCAGACCCTAGTCAAAAGCAAACTGATGTTTGAGAAGAAGTCTCTTTATAAAGCAACAGTGGAACTATGTACTTCTTCATTAGTAAACAGTACATATAGTTTTAATTTTTAAAAAGAAAACACCCACCACCTCTTTCACATAAAAGAGTAAAATGTATATTTGTAAAGCAGGCAGCACAGAAAATAACAAGAACAAAGTGAAAATTATGTATATCATACCACCCATATATAACTAATGTTAGTATATGTTTTTCTGAAATATTTTTTATATTTAAAAATACATACTTAAAGGTAAAATGCTAGAACCATTCAAAGGAAAGCCAGAAACAATATACGCAGTACTATTTTGAACACTGATTGGACTCTATAAAGTAAATGTAGGGCACCTGGGTGGCTCAGTTGGTTGAGTGCCTGACTCTTGATTTCAGCTTAGGTCATCATCTCATGGTTCATGAGATTAAGCCCCATATTGGGCTCCAAACAGAACCTGCTGGGGATTCTCCCTCTCCCTCTCTTTCTGCCCCTCTCCACCCCCTCAAAATAAGTAAGTAAACTTAAAAAAAAACAAAAAAAGGTAACATGGCCATAATGGCAGAAGAAATTATGTTGCACTACCTACCCAGCCTCCAGGTTTTAAAGAACCTGAACACAGACCATAAGAAAATACAAAATGAAAGATACTATATCCTTGAATGAAAAATAGCAAAGTGAGGTTTTCCAGTCTAATTTTTTGCGTGACCACACTTAGGTTTCTGGCAGCCCACAACCTAACTGACTTGAGTTGGAGGACAAAGTTCAGGGCACAGAACAATTAGAAAGATTACAGAGAAGAAGCTACAAAGAAAGTGAATTGGAAAATCTGCATTTAAAACATAAAACATCTCCAAATCCTTAGCTGATTTCCTAAACTACCTATGAGGATTGATGGGAAGACTTCAGGATTCCCAGTGAAAAGTAGCAGCTGGGTTTTGAAACAATTGAGCTACTACAGGACACGGGGAGTTTAGAGTTTGAATCAAGCCAAGGTAACTGCCTTCTCAGCCACAAAAAACTCTTTGGAGGAACAACAAAATCCAGAGTCTCTGTATACTTTCTCCATCATGTCTACTATATACTAAAAAAAATAGTAAATGCAAAGAAATAAAAACACATAATTCATACTCAAAAAAAGAAAGAAAGAAAACAGGCTCCAATCAAAGATGACTCAGATGTTATAGTTAGAAAACAAGGATTTAATGCTGCGATTATAGATATATTCTCTGTGCCCCCATGTATAATATATACACACACACACACACATATATTGAATGACCTGAGCCGAATATATATTTGAACATGTACACACACACACACACACACACACACACACACACACACACACACAAAGGGACAGAGAGAGAATCTTAAGCAGGCTCCATGCTCATCACTGAACCCAACTTCCTATGACCCTGGGATCATGACCGGAGCCAAAATTAAGAGACGGATGCTCAACTGAATGAGCCACCCAGGTGCCCCTAAACTCTTTTTTTAAAAAAAAGTGACTCTTGATTTTGGCTCAGGTCTGATCTCATGGTTCATGGGTTTGAGCCCTGTATCAGGCTCTGTGCTCACAGTGCAGAGCCTGCTTAGGATTCTCTGTCTCCCTCTCTCTCTGCTCTTCACCCCCGGCTCAAAAAAAAAAATAGACTTTTTTTTTTTTTTTAAGTGACAAAGAAGACTTTCCAACTCATGATATGAGATGAGCATAACCCTAACAAAGACATTACAATAAAGTGAAAATTATGGATAAATTATCTCTCATCAACACAGACTCAAAATTCCTTAACAAAGTATTTGCAAATCAAATCCCTGTAAATATAAAAATATCTTCATAAGTAGGTGGGGATTATCCCAGGAACAAAAGGTTAGATCATACAAAATAAATAAAATAATGTAATCCAGAATATTAACAGAATAAAAGAAATCCGTAAGTTTATCTCAATATATAAACATAGTATATGACAAAATTCAACAGATTCATGATGAAAACTCTAAGGAAACTAGTAAACCCGAAATGGAAGGAAAATGTAGCAATCAGATAAACAGTATGTACAATGAAATCTATAGTCACCATTGTAATGGTAAACTAAATGGTTTCCTCCAAAGAATGGGGGGGAAAAGCAAGGATGTCCAATCCACCACTTCTTTTTTACTTTTTACTTTTGTTTTTAGAGGGAGAGAGTGTGTGTGTAAGTGAGTGGGGGTGAGGGGCAGAGACACAGGAAGAGAGACTCTTAGGCTCTCAGTGCAGAACCCAACTCAGGGCTCAATTCCATGACCCTGGAATCATGACCTGAGCCAAAATCTAGAGTTGGACGCTCACCTGACTGACCCACCCTGATGACCTCAATCCACCACTTTTATTCAGTATGGTATTGCTGGTCTTGGCCAATGCAATACTGATAAGAAAAATAAATAAAAGGCACACAAAACACTGTTCTCTTTTACTGATGACACGACTTCTCATGTAGAAGAATCCTAAGAAACGAATTTTTAAAATCTACTAGGACTATAAACAAACAAACAAAAATCTACTAGAACTAGTATATTTGGCAAGGTCTCAGTACAGAAGGTCGATATACAAAAATCAACTGCGTTTCTAAATACCAGAAGCAAACAAAACCAAAAATGTTAAATTCCACATATGGTGAATAAACTTAACAAGATGTGTAAGAACTCTACATTGAAACCAAAACACTCTATATTTAAGAATATTAAGAAAATCTAAATAAATATAAAAATATACCATATACTAAATTAAGGGGAATCAATATTAAGATATCAATTTTCTCCAATTTACACGTTAAACATAATCTCAATCATAATCCCAACAGCCTTTAAAAAATGGAAAATGAGAAGCTGATTCTAAAGTTTACAGGAAAATGCAAAGGATCTAAAATAGTTAAAACAATCTTGAAAACAGTGAGCAACTAGGCTGTTGAATAACCACCTCTATCTCTGTGAGACCAAAATTTTTTCTCCTACCCAATGCCCCTAACAAAAGGACCTGAAAACCAACAATTTTAATTTTCTTCCACGTTAGCATCTCAAGGATATTATAAGAAAATTAACAATTTTTTAAAAATCTTAAACAACTTTCCAATATGAAATTAACATTTTATTCCCAAGCAAACATATCCACTGTAATGACACTGTTGTATCACAAGGAATTTTAGAGAACAAATGTTTTCATCCTAATCCTTAACCTTTCCAAAATTTGGTAGAGATCTAATTTTTTTCTGCCAACTCTTGTTTAAGGAAAAGATTTAATTTTGCTAGCAACAGAGAAAAGTAGCACTGGGATAAAACTAATGAAACACAGTTAATGCGAAAAAGTGAAATTTTCTAAGTGATACGTTAGGAAAGAAGATTTCAGAGAAATCTCAAGGTGGCTCTATTTCTTTCCTAACAACCCTTACAAAAATACTCTTCATTGATGAAAGCCATACCTTCAATTAATCCTAATTCTGCAAATTTGTCTCTAAAACTGTCATTAGATGTAAGGTCTAAGTAAGTTTATTTTATAGACATAATTTAAGATGAATTTAGGAACATGTGGGTAAAATGTCTTTTTTTTTTAAAGGGGTATTTAAAAACTTAAATGAAGGGTCTCTATGGAGCAAGCAAAAATAAAACAGTGCTCTCAATATATACTAAAAAAAGAGGCATTTATACTTAGTCCAGGGCTCTTTTTTCATTATGTTATTTATACTGTGCCAGACACTGCACAATGTTTCAGGACCATTTTTTCAATCTCAAAGCCATTTAAACAGCCACTGCAGCCTTAAGAAGGCTATTCCACTTTTTAGAATGTTCTTTCTTATAAAAAGAGCAAATCAATTCCAAAAATCAGTAACCCCAGTCTAATCATAATGAAAAGATCAAATTCCAGCAGAGGAGCATCTCACAAAATACTTGACCAGTACTCCTCCAACTGTCAAGTTTATTAAAATAAAAAATCTGGGGCGTCTGGGTGGCTCAGTCGGTTAAGCGGCCGACCTCAGCTCAGGTCATGATTTCGCGGTCCGTGAGTTCAAGCCTCGCGTCGGGCTCTGTGCTGACAGCTCAGAGCATGGAGCCTGTTTCAGATTCTTTGTCTCCCTCTCTCTGACCCTCTCCCATTCATGCTCTCTCTCTGACTCAAAAATAAACAAACGTTAAAAAATAAATAAAATAAAATAAAATAAAATAAAATAAAATAAAATAAAATAATCTGATGGGTGCCTGGGTGGCTCTGTTGATTAAGTTTCCAACTCCAGCTCAGGTCATGATCTCACAGTTTGTAAGTTGGAGCCCGCCCATCGGGTTCTCTACTGATAGCGCAGAGCTTGCTTTGGATCCTCTTTCTCTCTGCCCTTCCCCTGCTCATGCTCTCTCTCTCTCAAAAATCAACATTAAAAAAAAAAAAGTCTGAGAAACTGTTACAGCCAAGAGGAGCCTAAAGAGACGTGAAAACTAATGTAATAGGATATCTGACAGAGTCCTGGAACAGATAAAGGACACTGGGGGAAAAAGTAAGAAAACCTAAATAAATTATGGATTTTACATAATAATAATGTATAATATTGGTTCATTAATTATGAAAAATGTACCATATTAACGAAAGATGTCAATAATAGGAGAAACTGGGTACAGGTTTATGGGAACTATAGTTATCTTCTCAGTTTTTCTGTAAATCTAAAACTATTCTAAAAATTATAGTTTATTTTAAAATTGTTTAATTCATTATTCATTTATCCTTAAAACAAAATAAAGCAAACAAGAAAGGTAGATCAGTGGTTTCTTAGGGCTAGTAGGTAAAGTATAGAATCTTTCAGGCATGATGGAGATGTTCTTTATTTTGTGATTATTGCACTGTCAAGCCTCAAAGAATTGTAGTTTTTGTTTTAAGAGAGTGAGAGTATGAGTGGGGGAGGGGGCAGAGGAAGAAGGAAGGAGAATCTTTTTTTTTAAGTTTATTTATTTTGAGAGAGAGAGTGAGTGAACACATGCAAGGTTGAGGGACAGGTGGGGAGGAGAGAGGGGGAGAAGGAGAGAGAGGGAGAGAAAAGGAGAGAGAGGGAGAATAAGGGAAGGGGGGGGGAGAGAGAGAAAAAGAGAGAGAGAGAGAGAGAATGAATGAATCCTAAGCAGGCTCCATATCCAGAGAGCCCAATGCAGGGCTCAATCTCACGAAACAGGACATCATGACCTGAGCCAAAACCAAGAGTCAGACACTTAACTGACTGAGACACCCAGCTGCCCCTTTTTTTGTTCAAATATTTACTTAGAGAGAGAGAGAGAGAGAAAACACATGAGCCAGCGGGGGAGGGGCAAAGAGACGGAGAGAGAAAATCCCAAGCAGGATTGGCAAAGCCTGACGTGGGGCTCAATCTCAACCCCACTAGATCAAGACCTGAGCCAAAATCTAGAGTAGGGCACTTAACCAACTGAGCCACCTAGGTGCCCCTGAAGTGCAGTTTATTGTTTATAAATTAGACAACAGCCTTCCTCAGTAAAACTAGTAAGGAAAAATAATTTGTCACAAAACAGCCTCAATAAAACAAACTGCAAAAGTTTCATTTAAGTGAAGTTTCAAGCAATCGGTAGATTTCTCAAAGATTCAATATTCTAGGACAGTGGGCTCCTAAGTATTCTGACTATAAAAGCACATTAACATATACATTTAAAATCCCAACCCAGTATACAATTACATTACTGAAGTAAAAGTTTTATGAAACTGCTATGGACTATGCATTCTGATATTTTCTCTCCATTGTTTTGTAGACTAATTGCCAGAACTATTGATAGGATGATTAGATTTCTGGGGCTGGCTTTAAAATATTCCTATGTAGGGGCTCCTGGGTGGCTCAGTCAGTTGAGCGTCCAGCTTCAGCTCAGGTCATGATCTCACGGTTTGTGAGTTTGAGCCCCACATCGGGCTCTGTGCTGACAGCTCAGAGCCTGAAGCCTGCTTTGGATTCTGTGTCTCCCTCTCTCTCTGCTCCTTCCCCTTGTGCTCTGTCTCTCTCAAAAATAAACATTAAAAAAGATTTAAAAATATTCCTATGGACATCAGTCTTCTGCCCAAACTCAAAAGAAATGAGGTCGGTATTTTTATCAAGTATGGTGTTATTTGTAGGTTATTTTGGGGGAAGGGGGTTCCTGGTAAATATCCTTTATCAGATTTAGGATGTTCACTTCTGTTCTTAATTAAAAGCGTACTGAGGGGCACCTAGGTGGCTCAGTTGGTTGAGTGTCTGACTTTGGCTCAGGTCATGATCTCACAGTTCAAGCCCCACATTAGGCTTTGTGCTGACAGCTCAGAGCCTGGAGCCTGCTTCAGATTCTGTGTCTCCCTCTCTCTCTCTGCCCCTTCCCCACTAGTGCTCTGTCTCTCTCTCAAAAATAAACATTAAAAAAATTTTTAAGTGTAACTAATTACAAATAGGTTTTTAATTTTGTGATATGCTTTTTCTACATCTACTAAAATGACTATATGGTTTTACTCCTTTAAGTTAATGGAATGAATTAGAATGGCCGACTTTCAAATATGAAATCAATCGTGCCTATATAACTCTGATTTATTTTTTTAAAGTGATGAGATTATTAAAAAGGAAAATTACAGGCCAATATCATTCATGACCAAAGATACAAAATAATCTACAAAATTTTTAAATAAGTAAATTTAGCAAGGCCCTGCATACAAAGTCATTATACAAAAATCAACTGTATTTCTACACACTAGCCACAAATGAAAACTGAAATTTAAAAATACTATTTATGCAGTATCAAAAACAAGATACCTAGGTATCTAATAAAATATGCAAGATTTCTACACTGAAAATTGTGAAACACTGCTGAGAGAACTTAAGGAAGAACTAAATAGATGGAGAAATATACCACGTCCAAGGATTGGAAAACTCAGTATTGTCTCAATATTGTTCAATTCAATGCAATCCCAGGGTGCCTGGGTGGCTCAGTCAGTTAAGCATCTGAATCTGGCTCAGGTCATGATCTCGCAGTCCATGAGTTCCAGCCCTGCACTGGCTCTGTGCTGACAGCTTAGAGCCTGGAGCCTGCTTGGGATTCTGCGTCTCCCCTTCTCTCTGCTCCTACCCCGCTCATGCTTACTCGCTTGCTCTCTCTCTCTCTCAAAAATAAATAAACATTAAAAAAATAAAAATAAAAAAATAAATTCAATGCAATCCCAATTTAAAGAGCAGGGTCTAGGTTAGTTTGGTATAAATTGACAAAGTGATTCAAAAACTTATTTATAAAAGCAAATAACTTAGAAGAGCCAAGACAATCTTTTTTTTTTTTTTAATTTAAATCTAAGTTAGCTAACATACAGTGTTATAATGATTTCAGGAATAGAATTTAGTGATTCATCACTTACATATAACACCTAGCGCTCATTGCAACAAGTGTCCTCCTTAATGCCCCTTGCCCATTTAGCCCATGCCCCCACCCAACACCTGACCAGCAAACCTCAGTTTGTTCTCTGTATTTAAGAGTCTCTTATGGTTTATCTCCCTGTTTTTGTATTATTTTTGCTTCTCTTCCCTTATTTTCATCTGTTTTGTATCTTAAATTTCACATATGAGTGAAATCATAGGATATTATCATTCTCTTATTTCGCTTAGCATAATACACTCTAGCTCCATCCACATTGCTGCAAATGGCAAGATTTCATTCTTTTTCATTGCCGAGTAATATTCCAGTGTGTGTGTGTGTGTGTGTGTGTGTGTGTGTGTGTGTGTGTGTGTATATACACACATCTTCTTTATCTATCCGTCAATGGACATTTCGGCTCTCTCCACAGTTTGGCTGTTGTAGACAGTGTTGCTATAAACATTGGGGTGCATGTGCCCCTTCAAATCAGCACTCCTGTATCCTTTGGATAAATACTAATTGTTTTTATTGTTGGATCACAGGATAGTTCTATTTTTAATTTTTTGAGGAACCTCCATACTGTTGTTCAGAGTGGCTGCACTAGTTTGCATTCTTACCAATAGTGCAAAAGGGTTCCTCTTTCTCCACGTCCTCACCGACATGTTGCTGTGCCAAGACAATCGTGAAGAGTAACACTGAGGAATCTACGCTACCAGAGGAACCTACACTACCAGATTTCAAGATTTACTATAAAGCTATAGTTATAAATAAGACAATATGATATTAATGTACACACAAACAGGCCAATAGAGTAGGGTCCAGAAATGAACCCACATATGTATGGCTACTTAATTTATTACAAAGGTGTAAACAGAATTCAGTGGGGAAGATAAGGGACACTGGACATCTAAACATAAAATATAAAAGAATCTTAATCCCTACAACACTTTACACCATATACAAAAAAATTACTTTGAGATGGATCACAGCCCTAATTTTAAGTTTAAACCCTAAAGCTTCAAAAGTACAGGATACTATCTTCATGTGCTGGGGGAGGCAGAGATTTCTTAAATAGGGCTCAAAAAGCAGTATAAAAGAAAAATATTTAAAAGTTGGACTTCAGGGGCACCTGGGTGGCTCAGTCAGTTAAATTTTCGACTTCGGCTCGGGTTGTGATCTCGTGGTTCGTGAGTTCAAGCCTCACGTTGGGCTCTGTGCTGACGGCTCAGAGCATGGAGCCTGCTTCAGATTCTGTGTCTTCCTCTCTCTCTGTTCCTTCCCGCTCGCACTCTGTCTCTCTCTCTCAAAAATAAACATTCAAAATAATTAATTAATTAAAGGTATGTATCATTTTTCGTTATTCCCCATTATATGACTTTTGGTTAACTGATTACCAACACTAATGTCTACTGAATTTCTTTACAAAGAAGCGGTAGTTTTAAACACAAAAAGGTATACATTTACTCAAAAGATAATTCTCTAAATAGCTCATTTTAGATTAGCAAACTGGAATGAAAAGTTAAAAAATCCCATTCTGATGCAAATATTTGTAAGTGATCTCTAAAACTTATAACATCACTTACAATGCTGTCTTAATGCTCCCTCCATATAAAATAGAAATTCTAGCTCAAATCCAACACTTATAATAACATTTCTGAAATGACACCATCTGCAAAATACTATGTACTCTCTTGTAATTCTCTAAAGACCAGGCATGACAATGATTTCAGTGAAATTCCAATTCCATTTTACTATAATGACAACCACTGGCAAACAATTTAGGTATGAAATGTAATCCAAATGGTAGGGCTGTATCTTTTAAAGATTTGTAGCCCAAAGCAAATGTAAGAAAAGATCCTACTCCTATTTCTTCATTTTAATGAACACACACACTAAATGCCAAGGATAATGCGAATGCTAAGATTAAAACAAAAACAAAAACAAAAAAAACATAGCCCCCATTTGGTTTAAATAGGGGAGACAGAAAAAATTAATTGAGTGTGATAAAAAGTACAGAAGTGGGACACCTGCCTGGTTCAGTCGGTAGGGCATGCAACTCCCAGTCTTTAGTCATGAGTTTGAGCCGCCCGTTGGGGGAAGAGGTTACTTTACGCACAGGATGTTGTGGGCAGGAACAGTCTTCTATAAGGCTGGAAGATTAGAAAAAACTTCCCAGAAAAAAATGACTTTAAAGTTGAGGTTGGAAGGTGAAGTTAGCTAAAAGAGAGAGGGCAGATGGCATCACAGGACTTTAACAAGCACCATGAGCTATCCTTTATTTGAGGGCCTACTTGCAGAGCTTTATTTAACTTTCTAATCTTATTCGGAATATACTCAAAATGAAATAAATTTAAATATGTAATTCCATTTATACATGGGAGTACCTGAATTACTGAAAAACCAGAACATTTGCAATAGGCCATATAAAGGATATATCTCTAAATTATAGTCTTTCTGATGAGATTTTACTTCTAATACTGAACCTCAAAGGTCTACTGAATGAGAAAGGAATATATGAAGCAGTTTCTGGGTTAGAATCTCAGTTTTTTGTTTTTTTTTTTTTTGAGAAATAATTCACAGACCATAAAATTCACCCCTCTACAGAACAAAATTTAGTGGTTTTTAGTATATTCACAAAGTTGTACAACCATTACCACTAATTCCAAAACATTTTCATTACTCCAAAAAAATCCCATACCTATTAGCGGTCAATCCATATAATCCTCATCCCTGACAACCATTAATTTACTTTCTATCGCTATGGATTTTTTTTCTGTTTTCCAGCCCACCTTTACCATCTATGTAACTTGGAGTTTAATGAATCTTTCTGTTCCCCAGTTTCATCTATATAAAATAAATATAATAATAAATCTTATGTCACAGAACGGCTGCTTATACATATAAATGTGGTTAGTGTGACTCGATATGCTCAGTGAACATAAGCAATTCTTAGCATTTTAGAAGACAGTCCTCTTTGTAACAATCTAAGACTTCAAGGGAAGAGTAAAGGTAATTCTAGATGAATCTAGAATTTAGGTATTCCCTAACTGAAAACAAGTGCTGGGTCATAAGACAAGTCTCAACAAATTTAAAGGTATGAAATCATAGGATATGTTTTCTGCCCTCAGTGAAACTAAACAAGAACTTTATAACTCAAAGATATCTCGAAAGTCCCAATGTAGGAGCCAAGATGGCAGAACAGCATGGAAGTTTTTTTGTGTTTTGCGTCCATGAAATACAGCCAGATCAACACTAAACCATCCTGCACACCTAGAAAACTGATCTGAAGATTAACACAACAATCTGCACAAACTGAACCACAGAACTCAGCAGGTACGTGGCGTGGAGAGGTTAACTAGGGGAGAGAGAAGCGACGGAGGGCAGGGAGCTGTTTTTGCTTGCGGAGAGAACATGGAGACGGGGAGAGTATGGGAAAAGCACCTCTCACAAAAGCAGCTAGAGAGAAAGTGGAAAAGTGGAAACAGCCACAGGGACTGAAAAAAAAAAAGGGAGAAAGGAGAGGGTTTAAATTCCATTAAGACTCTATAAACAGAGGGAGTGCGGAGTCTAAAACTTTGCAGCTCGGTACCTGGCAGTGCTCTGGTGGGAAGGGTGAAACCCCAGGAGCAGAGTAAAGTCTGGGGAGTCTTCGGGCCACACAGGGAGAGTCAGTTCCCCTGCTGGGAGGACATTTGGTAGAGTCTGTGCGACCACCCCAGCAGACCCCAGGGGTCCCAGCAGACCCCAGAGAACAACCACATTCACTGGTGCTGGAACAAGATCATTAAGGGTGAAGCCTGGTGCCAGACGTATGTTGTGATTTTCCATAATCCCTGAAACGCTGCTGCTATACAATCGCGTTAACTTTTTCTGGGGCAGGCTGGCACCCAGCCATAGTCTCTGGGCATCAGCAGCAGCACAATCCCGCGAACGTTCCTGGGTACAGCCGGCACCCAGCCATTGCTTGGTGAGACCCTCCTGCAGAGGGTCAGAACGGGTCAAAAAGGCAGTCCCTCATAAGTGAGGGGTCGGGAAACACAGCAGTATGTGAGAATACACTCAGGAGGGAGGTGCCATGTGGCAACCTGATGGGTTGGTCACAGACAGTGTAAAAGCAGGGAGCGGACAGAAGCTGCAGACAAAGGACGGGTGTGTGGTTGCTGACTGGGGAGAAAAGAGTTCTGATATTAGAGACTGGGTAGGTGGGTGACACCATTTTCACCCTTCCCACTCATGCACATACATACCTAAAAGCACCACAACAATCCACCCCAGTAAGCTAAGCAGCGCCATCTGGTGGAGAACGGAGCTGTTAAACTGAGCCCCACCCAACTGGGCCAACCTTGCTCTTCAGGAACAATACAAGTCTCTCTGCCTGCTTAGTTTATGGACTATAAAGTACTTCATAGTTTGACTTCTAGGGGAAAACAGTGTAATTTCAATCATATTTCAGGATGTTCACTGGTCCATCTATTCAATTTTCTTTTTTTTGTTTCTTTTCTTTTCCTTGAATAAAGAAAAAAATTTATTTTTATTTTCAATTTTTCTTAAAAATATTTTTAATTTCTACTATATTTTTTACTTTTTTGTTAATTTTTCAAATTCTACTTTACTTCCATCATTTCATTTTATTCTATTTCACTGTATTCATTTTTTTCAAATTTTCAAACGTTTTCTTTTTTTCTTTTTCCCTTTTTTCTCTAATCTATCAAGCCCCTTTCAACACCCAGACCAAAACACATCTAGGATCTAGCATCATTTATTTGATTTGTGTGTGTGTGTGTGTGTTGTTTTTAATTTTAATTTTTTTCCTTACTAATTCCTTTGCTTCCTTCAAAATGACAAAATGAAGGAATTCACCCCAAAAGAAAGAGTACAAAGAAACGACAAGCAGGGATTTAGCACAGATACAAGCAAGATGTCTGAACCAGAATTTAGAATCACAATTATAAGAATACTAGTTGGGGTCAAAATAGATTAGAATCCCTTTCTGTGGAGATAAAAGAAGTTTTTACTTCTAGCTTTTGCTACTCAGGATGAGATAAAAAACGCTATAACTGAGATGCAATCTGAAATGGATGCCACAGCGGTAAGGATGGATGAGGTAAAGCAGCATATCAGCACGATTTAAGAATTAGAAAATTCAGTGAGTCATTAAAAAGAACATCAGAATCACAGGGGTCCCAGAAGACGAAGAGAGAGAAAAAAGGGTAGGAGGGTTATGTGAACAAATCATATTGGAAAACTGTCCTAACCTGGGGAAAGATACAGACATCAAAATCCAGGAAGCACAGAGGACTCCCATTAGATTCAACAAAAACTGACCATCAACAAGGCGTATCATAATCAAATTTGCAAAATACTCAGGTAAGGAAAGAATCATGAAAGCAGCAAGGGAAAAAAAAGTCATTAACCTACAAGGGAAGACAGATCAGGTTTGCAGTAGACCTATTCACTGAAACTTGGAAGGCCAGAAAGGAGTGGCAGGATATATTTAATGTGCTGAATCGGAAAAATATGCAGCCAAGAATTCTTTATCCAACAAGGATGTCATTTAAAATAGAAGGGGAGGGGCGCCTGGGTGGCGCAGTCGGTTAAGCGTCCGACTTCAGCCAGGTCACGATCTCGCGGTCCGTGAGTTCGAGCCCCGCGTCAGGCTCTGGGCTGATGGCTCAGAGCCTGGAGCCTGTTTCCGATTCTGTGTCTCCCTCTCTCTCTGCCCCTCCCCCGTTCATGCTCTGTCTCTCTCTGTCCCAAAAATAAATAAACGTTGAAAAAAAAAATTTTAAAATAGACGGGGAGATTAAAAGTTTCCCAGACACATAAAAATTAAAGGAGTTTGTGAACACTAAACCAGCCCTGCAAGAAATTTTAAGGGGGACTCTCAGAGGGGAGAAAAGATGAAGGAAAAAAAAAAGAAGAAGAAGAAGAAGAAGATCAAAAGCAACACAGACTAGAAACAACCAGAGAACACCACCAGAAACTCCAACTCTACAAGAAATATAATGGCAATAAATTCATATCTTTCAGCACTCACTCTAAACGTCAATGGACTAAATGCTCCACTCAAAAGACACAGGGTAACAGAATGAATAAGAAAACAAGATCCATCTATATGTTGTTTACAAGAGACCCACTTTAGACCTAAACACACCTTCAGACTGAAAGTGAGAGGATGGAGAACCATCTATCATACTAATGGTCACCAAAAGAAAGCCGGAGTAGCCATACTTATATCAGACAATCTGGACTTTAAAATAAAGTCTGTAACAAGAGATGAAGAAGGTCATTATATCATAATTAAGGGGTCTATACACCAAGAAGATCTAACAATGGTAAACATTTATGGTTCAAATGTGGAGGCACCCAAATATATAAATCAATCACAAACATAAAGAAACTCATTGATAATAATACCATAATAGTAGGGGACTTCAACACCCCACTTACAGCAATGGACAGATCATCTCATCAAAAAATCAACAAGGAAACAATGACTTTGAATGACACACTGAACCAGATGGACTTAACAGATATATTCAGAACATTTCATCCTAAAGCAGTAGAATACACATTCTTTTCCAGTGCACATAGAATGTTCTCCATAACAGATCACATACTGGGACACAAATCAGCCCTTGACAAGTACAAAAAGACTGAGATCATACCATGCATATTTTCAGACCACAACGCTATGAAACTCAAAATCAACCACAAGAAAAAATGTGGAAAGGTAACAAATATTTGGAGACTAAAGAACATCCTACTAAAGAATGAATGGGCTAACCAAGAAGTTAAAGGGGAAATTAAAAAGTATATGGAAGCCAATGAAAATGGTAACACCACAGCCCAAAACCTCTGAGATGCAGCAAAGGCAGTCATAAGAGGAAAGTATATACCAATCCAGGCCTTCTTAAAGAAGGAAGAAACATCTCAGATACAAAACTAACCCTACACCTTAAAGAGCTGGAAAAAGAACAGCAAATAAAACCCCAAACCAGCAGAAGACAGGAAATAATAAAGATAAGACCAGAAATCAATGCTACCGAAACCAAAAAAAATAGTAGAAAAGATCAATGAAACCAGAAGCTGGTTCTTTGAAAGAATTAACAAAACTGATAACCCCCCTGGCCAGTTTGATCAAAAAGAAAAAGAGAAGGACCCAAATAAATAAAAACAAGAATGAAAGAGGAGAGATCACAACCAACACAGCAGAAATACAAACAAGAATAAGAGAATACTACAAGCAATTATATGACAATAAAATGGGCAATCTGGAAGAAATGGACAAATTCCTAGAAACATATACACTACCAAAACTGAAACAGGAAGAAAATTTGAACAGACCCATAACCAGTAAGGAAATCAAATTAGTAATCAAAACTCTCCCCAAAAAAACAAGAGTCCAGGGCCAGATGGCTTTCCAGAGGAATTCTACCAAACATTTAAGGAAGAGTTAACACCTGTACTCTTGAAGCTATTCCAAAAAGACAGAAATGGAAGGAAAACTTCCAAACTCTTTCTATGAAGCACTGCCTTGGTTCCAAAACTAGTCAAAGACCACTAAAAAGGAGAATTATAGACCAATTTCCCTGATGAACGTGGATGCAAAAATCCTCAACAAGATATTAGCCAACTGGATCCACCAACACATTAAAAAAATTATCCACCACAACTAAGAGGGATTTATACTCTGGAGGCTAGGTTGGTTCAATATCCACAAAACAATCAGTGTGATTCATCACGTTAATAAAAGAAAGGACAAGAACCACATGATCCTCTCAATAGATGCAGAGAAAACATTTGGCAAAATACAGCATCCTTTCTTGATAAAAAAAAAAAAAAACCCTTAAGAAAGTAGGGATAGAAGAATCATACCTGGAGAACATAAAAGCCATATATGAAAATTCCAATGCTAATATCATCCTCAATGGGGAAAAACTGAGAGCTTTCCCCCTAAGGTCAGGAACAAGACAGGGATGTCCACTCTCACCACTGCTATTCAACATAGTATTGAAAGTCTTAGCCTCAGCAATCAGACAACACAAAGAAATAAAAGGCCTCCAAATTGGCCAGGAGTAGGTCAAACTTTCACTGTTCACAGATGACATGATACTCTATATGGAAAGATTCCACCAAAAAACTGCTAGAACTAATCCATGAATTCAGCAAAGTGGCAGGATATAAAACCAATGCACAGAAATCGGCTGCATTCCTATACACCAACAATGAAGTGACAGAGAAATCAAGGAATCGATCCCATTGACAATTGCACCAAAAACCATAAAATACCTAGGAATAAATCTAACCAAGGAGGTTAGAAACCCATACACTGAAAACTATTGAAAGCTTATGAAAGAAACTGAAGAAGACACACACACACAAAAAAAAGGAAAAATATTTCACACCCCTAGAAAGGAAGAACAAATATTGTTAAAATGTCAATACCACCCAAAGCAATCTACATATTCAATGCAATACCTATCAAAGTAACACCAGCATTCTTCACAGAGCTAAAACAAACAATCCTAAAATGTGTATGGAAAAGGCCCTGAATAGCCAAAGCAATCTTGAAAAAGAAAACCAAAGCAGGAGGCATCACAATCCCAGACTTCAAGCTGTATTACAAAGCTGTAAACATCAAGAAAGTATGGTACTGGCACAAGAACACTCAGATCAATGGAACAGAATAGAAAACCCAGAAATGGACCCACAAACATATGGCCAACTAAACTTTGACAAAGCAGGAAAGAATATCCAATGGAATAAAGACAGTCTCTTCAGGAAAAGGCGCTGGGAAAACTGGACAGCGACATGCAGAAGAATGAACCTGGACCACTTTCTCACACCATACACAAAAATAAACTCAAAATGGGTGAAAGACCTAAACATAAGACAGGAAGCCATCAAAATCCTTGAGGAGAAAGCAGGCAAAAAACTCTTTGACCTTGGCCGCAGCAACTTCTTACTCAACACGTCTTGGGGGGCAAGGAAAACAAAAGCAAAAATGAACTATTGGGACCTCATCAAAATAAAAAGCTTCTGCACAGCACAGGAAACAATCAGCAAAACTAAAAGGCAACGGATGGGATGGGAGAAGATGCTTACATATGACATTATCAGATAAAGGGTTAGTACCCAAAATCTATAAAAAACTTAACAAACTCAACACCCAAAAAACAAATAGTCCAGTGAAGAAAAGGGCAAAAAACATGAATAGACACTTCTCCAAAGAAGACATCCAGATGGCCAACCGACACATAAAAAATGCTCAACATCATTCATCATCAGGCAAATACAATCAAAACCACAGTGAGATACCACCTCACGCCTATCAGAGTGGCTAACAATAACAACTCAGGCAACAACAGATGTTGGCGAGGATGCAGAGAAAGAGGATCTCTTTTCACTGCTGGCTGGAATGCAAACTTGTGCAGCCACTATGGAGGTTCCTCAAAAAATTAAAAATAGAACTACCCTACAACCCAACAATTGCACTATTAGGCATTCATCTAAGGGATACAGGTATGCTGTTTTGAAGGGGCACATGCACCCCAATGTTTATAGCAGCACAATCAACAATAGCCAAAGTATGGAAAGAGCCCAAATGTCCATCGATGGATGAATGGATAAAGAAGATGTGGTATAAAATGGAGTATTACTAAGCAATCAAAAAACATGAAATCTTGCCATTTGCAATGCGTGGATGGAACAAGAGGGTATCATGCTAAGTGAAATTAGTCAGAGAAGACAAATATCATATGACTTCACTCATGTGACGGCTTTAAGACACAGATGAACATAAGGGAAGGGAAGCAAAAATAATATAAAAACAGAGAAGGGGACAAAACATAAGAGACTCTTAAATATGGAGAACAGAGGGTTCCTGGAGGGGTTGTGGGAGGAGGATGGGCTAAATGGGTAAGAGGCATTAAGGAATCTATTCCTGAAATCATTGTTGCACTATATGCTAACTAACTTGGATGTAAATTAAAAAAATAAAAATAAATTAAAAATTAAAAAAATCTAATAATGGAACACCAAAGATAACTAAAAGGAATGCTTTAAAAGGGGCAGATTATGGGGCGCCTGGGTGGCACAGTCGGTTGAGCGTCCGACTTCAGCCAGGTCACGATCTCGCGCTCCGTGAGTTCGAGCCCCGCGTCGGGCTCTGGGCTGATGGCTCAGAGCCTGGAGCCTGTTTCCGATTCTGTGTCTCCCTCTCTCTCTGCCCCTCCTCCGTTCATGCTCTGTCTCTCTCTGTCCCAAAAATAAATAAACGTTGGAAAAAAAAAATGTTTAAAAAAAAAAAAGGGGCAGATTATTAAAGATTAGAGAAACTCCTTATTGGACCTCTAGAAAAACAATTTATACTAATTTAGGGCAGAATTTCTGTAAGTTGTATAATAATTCCTTACATAATATACTCTTCAAGAATACTTAAGATTCAAAGAAGACAGATGTTTGTATAATAAGAGAAGTCTGAATTATTCTACAACCTATATAATGAAAATATATGAACTGCTTTGTAATTCTTAGCCAATTATACTGGTCAGAAAATACTGAAACGGACCAACTGGTTATTTATATTTTTCTAACTTTTTCCCACAAAAATAAGCCACTATAAAAGATTATTGTGCTATGATACTAATAGTAACTTAAATCAGATGCTATGATTTTAGTAACAGAGCTAACAAAAAAAACCCTATCTGGAGTCACTATTCCATCATGGTAATGAAAGCAGCTAAAAAAGGGACCATAGGAGTAATGCTCAACTGCAAGCAAAATCCAATGCAATATCATGTAAAAGATATCGCTCATAGGTAATGCAATTCTATAGCAAAACAGAAAAGTGGGGCACAGGTGGAATAGCATGTGACTCTTGGTCTCAGGGAGGGGAGTTTGAGCCCCAGGTTGGGAGTAGAGTTTACTTGGGGGTGGGGGGGGAGTGGGGGAGAAACTCAGAAAAATCAATTAACCAAGCTAATGCTACTTCAATATAGCTAACCTAGTCAACAGTACTAAAGTTCAATAAATCTAGTGGCCTTTTTCTAAAAACCTAAATTGAATAAAGATTTTGTTCCTCCTAGGGGCACCGGAGTGGCCCACCCGGTTATGCATGTATCTCTTTTTTTTTTTTTTTTTAATGTTTATTTATTTCTGAGACAGAGAGAGACAGAGCATGAGTAGGGGAGGGGCAGAAAGAGGGGGAGACACAGAATCAGAAGCAGGCTCCAGGCTCTGAGCTGTCAGCACAGAGCCCGACACAGGGTTTGAACTCACAGACCGCAAGATCATGACCTGGGCTGAAGTCAGACGCTTAACTGACTGAGCCACCCAGGCGCCCCATCATGTATCTGACTCTTGATTTCGGCTCAGGTCATGTTCTCACGGTTCGCAGAATCAAGTCTGCTGCGTTGGTCTCTGCGCCGACAGCATGTGGAGGATGTTTGGGATTCTTTCTCTCCTCCCTCTCTGCCCCTCCTTCTGCCTGCATGCATCCTCTCTCTCTCTCAAAATAAATAGACTTGGGGCGCTTGGGTGGCTCAGTTGGTTAAGCGCCTGACTTGGGCTCAGGTCATGATCTCAGTTTGTGAGTTCAAGCTCCGCGTCAGGCTCTGTGCTGACAGCTCAAGAGCCTAAAGCCTGCTTTGGATTCTGTCTCCTTTTCTCTCTGCCCCTCCCCACTTGTGCTCTCTCTGTCTCTCAAAAATAAGTAAATGTAAAAAAAAAATTTTAAATAAACTTAAATAAAATTTTTTTGTTTCTCCCTAAGTTAAAAAAAATCCAACTATCCTTATACAATCATATTAAAAAATAGGGATTATGAGTTTGTGTAGAAGATTTGTTGAAATAAGTAATTTGATATGTATGTCTTGAAAGTTGTTTTTAATAAAGGTGCTTTAGCTTTCCAATAATATTTATATGAGAGGCATAAGACCTTTAGTACGGGTTTCCAGGATGATGAAATTGAGACATCCGGGGGATGGGGGGGGGGGGCAATTAGAACATGAGATGAAGACAGGAGAATTAAAATAAAAACTTAAGGGGTGCCTGGGTGGTTCAGTCGGTTAAGTGCCAGACTTCAGCTCAGGTCATGATCTCACAGTTCGTGGGTTCAAGCCCCATGTCAGGCTCTGTGTTGACAGCCTGGAGCCTGCTTCAGATTCTGTGTGTGTCTCTCTCTGCCCCTTCTCAGCTCATACTCTGTCTCTCTCTCTCTCTCAAAAATAAACAAACATTAAAAAAAAATGTTTTTAAACTTAAAAAAAAAAAAAAAACAAACACTGGGTGATATTTGGAATTGTTTAATCACTACATTATACACCTGAAACTAACATAACATTGTATGTTAACTAACAGGAATTAAAACAAAAACTTAATAAACAAAAAGAGATAAAGATAGGAAAGATACTCACACGAAGGTAAAGACTGACTGGCTAATCTTACTAAAGATAAATAAAAAATAAATATTTGGGGGCACCTGGCTAGGTCAGGCAGTTGAGCGTCGGACTCTTGATTTCACCTTAGGTCATTGATCTCACTGTTTATGGGACTGTGAGCCCTGTGTCAGGCTCTGCTCGGGCAGTGCGAAGCCTGAGTGGGATTCTCTCTCTATCCCTCTCTTCCTGCCCCTCCCCTGTGCACACTGCCTGCTGAATGTCTCTCTCTCTCTCTCTCTCTCAAAATAAATAAGCATTGGGGCGCCTGGGTGGCGCAGTCGGTTAAGCGTCCGACTTCAGCCAGGTCACGATCTCGCGGTCCGTGAGTTCAAGCCCCGCGTCGGGCTCTGGGCTGATGGCTCAGAGCCTGGAGCCTGTTTCCGATTCTGTGTCTCCCTCTCTCTCTGCCCCTCCCCCGTTCATGCTCTGTCTCTCTCTGTCCCAAAAATAATAAATAAACGTTTAAAAAAAAAAATAAATAAGCATTAAAAAAAAGTAAATGGGGCACCTGGGTGGTTCAGTCGTTTAAGCATCTAACTTAGGCTCAGGTAGTGATTCACGGTTCATGAGTTTGAGGCCAGCATTGGATCCTCTGCCCCTCCCTGATGCTTGCACACTCTCACTCTCTCTCTATAAATAAACATTTTTTTAAAAAAAGTAAAGAAATATTTTAATTCTATGTTTCTCACTTCATTCCAAAACCAAGTGCTAGAGAACAATGAGGTTGGTGGATGAAAATGAGAAACAAGTGATAAAGCACTTACCACAAAAGAGTTCACAATCCACTGAAAGAGATACGTATAAGAGAATGAACAAGAGAAGAAAGCACTGGGCAAAGTGTCCAGCCTCTATACTGCTAGAGGAATCTTTTCTCAATTTATAAAACATTCCAGGGGTTAAGGGATTTCGGTTCAGGTCATGATCTCATTGTTCATGAGTCTGAGCCCCTGCACTGGGCTCCAAGCTGACAGTGCGGAGCCTGTTTGGGATTCTCTCCCTCTCTCTCTGCCCCTCCCCTGTTTGTGCTCTCTTTTTCTCTCTCAAAATAAATAAATAAACTTAAAAAATTTTTCAAGGCTCCCTAGTATCCATAAGATAAAGTTAAAAATCCTTAGCAGGTATTCAAGGACCTTTACAATCAAACTGGAACCTAGCCTTCTAGACTCATCTCTTTACTCTTGCCAAACAAACTTCATCTGACAAGAATAGAAAGCTATTAGTTATTCTTCAAGTATAACATGTACCTTAAAGCCTCTGAGATTTTGCTCATGGAACCTAATTTTGTGGAACTTTTCTTTCCTGGTTACATTATGAACTTATAAATTCAGTATCAGCTATGGTTCTGCCTGAAAGAAAGAAAAACTAAATTACCTCTCAAAATTACTTTCAGCCTAAGATTGTATTTCTACAAGTATTTTAGATGGCAGCAAGGCTTTTATGGTATTCTTACAACAAAGTGAACATCCATCTATGGATGTATTTTAAGTATAAAAAAAATGGACTGGAAATCATCTGTACTCTCAAAGAATAGTCCAGTGGAAAGTTTAAAATAAGTACTAGCATAAGATTCATTTTACCAGCATTTTTACTCAAAAATATTAAGTCCAGGTGTAGACATTTAACATAATAAAAAGCATGATCTGCTTTTTCTTATGGGAAAAAATAAGAAATAATAGAAAAGATAAAAAGAAAAAATAAAAAGAAAATAAATAATAGATATATAATAAAAAATAAAAAGATAAATAATAAATAATAAAGAAAATAAATGATAAATAAAAGAAAAAGAAAAAAGAAAAATAAGAAAAACATGGCAATACCAAAAACATTCATCTCAAATTATCTTGTTTGTGCATTTATTTAGTACATTAAAATGGTAGATTTACTTTAAATCCAAATATACATTTATTTATCTAGTTTACCTCTCCCAACTTATGAACTGTAAGCTGCAGAACAGGAACTTCATCTATCTTGTTCATGCTATCTACACTCACAGTATCAGTTCCTGCTGGCACCGAAAAATTAACCAATAAACAGAAACTTCACCAAGTAGACAACATTCATTACGAAGGTAGCCCAGAGTGTAGCATACAATAGTCTATGACAGCCTTTCATTCTTGAAAAGATGGAAGTAGATACAGCTCATAAGACATGCTTAATAATAAAGCTCAGGAAATTGAGATTTTAAAATCAGAAGGTCAAATTTACTAATTTACAGTAAGAAATAACTTTCATATGTATGGCAATATTCAAGTCAATATGACTAGCAAATTTTCTCATTCAAGCTGTACACTTATGATTTGTATATTTTACCTGTTGTACTTCAAGAAAGTTTTCCTTATTAAAAAAATCTAAATAATCATTGTTTAAAACAATAACATCATACAGGGTTTTACATACACACACACTTAAAATACACATAGTAAAGTCAGAGGGAGTAGTAAGTAGAGTTCTAAGGTCCTTACATTGTCCAGAAGGGTAAAGGAATCAACTGGCTGCAAACTTTTGTAAGTCATGGCTACCTGCCACAATTTCTACGGTAATCAATAAATGGAAAAAAATTTATAACTTCCCAATTAATAAAGCAAAGAATATGGAATAACTTTTTAAACTGGGAAAACGCAAGCAGGGGAGGGGCAGAGAGAGGAAGAGAGAATCAGAAGCAGGCTCTGCACTGACAGACTGACAGCAGCGAACCTGATGTAGGGTTTGAACTCATGAACCGTGAGGTCATGACCTGAGCCAAAGTCAGATGCTCAACCGGCTGAGTGCTCCAAGAATATAGAATAATTTTTAAAGACTATAAATTCAAGTAACAGAAAAGAAAAAGAAATATCAAGGACAAAAATAAGTACATTAAAATGGTAGATTTACTTTAAATCCAAATATACAATTATATTAAATGTAAACGTAGTAATGCTCCAATTTTATAAACAGATTATCAGCCTGGACAAACACAAAACCTAACTGTATGACCACTAAAACACATCTGAAACCTAAGAATATAAAAAAGTTGAAAGTAAAAAGAAATAAATATAAATGCTATAAAAACATTAAAAGAAAGATGGTATACCTAAATTAACATCAAAACAAACTTTAGGGCCAAAAGCATTACTAGAAATGAAGTGGAACACTTGAAGATGATAAAAGGCTCAATTCACCAAGAACATATAACAATTACACATTTGTATATATCTAATCTCAAAGTCTCAAAAACACATAAAGTAAAAATGAAAAGAACTATAATCACTGGGGGAGATTTTAACATATCTCTTTCAATAGCAGGATAGACAAAAATTCAATAAAGACAATATTTGAACCACATGATTAACAAAATTGATCTAGTAATCTTACAAAGAATTCAGCATCTGACAACTATAAAATACATTCTTTTCAGGGAAACATGGACTATTTATTAAAATTGATATGGGGCAACTGGGTGGCTCAGTCAATTGGTGTCTGACTCTTGGTTTCAGCTCAGGTCAGGATCTCATGATTCACTGGATGGAGCCCCACATCAGGCTCTGTGCTGACAGCACAGTACCTGCTTGTGATTCTCCCTTTCCCTCTGTCTCTGCCTCTTTCCCACTTGCTCTCTCTCAAAAAATACATAACCTTTAAAAATAAAATAAAATTGATATGACATGGGCCACAAAAAATTCTCAAGAAAATTAAAAATATTAAAAATATATTCTCTGATTACAGTACAATTAAGGTGGAAAATATAAAGAAAACTAGAAAATCCCCAAGTGTTTGGAAATAATATACTTCTAAATAACCAATGTGTCAAAAGAGAAATCACAATACAAATCAGAAAGCATTCTGTACTGAGTAACAGAAGTATTGCATATCAAATTTTCAAAACACAACTGTAACAGTATTTAAAAGGAAATTTATACAACATGCACACTTACATGTAGCATATATTAGCTAAAAGTCAGTCAGCTACATGTATTACTCAAGAAGTTGGAAAGACCAGCAAAAGAAACCATAATACAGGAATTAAAGAGCAGAAATTAATGAAAAAGAAAACACACAACTGAGAAGACTGACTAATAATTCTTTGGGGGAAAAAAACACTATTAAATTTATAAACCTCTAGCAAGTCTTATCAAGAAGATAGAAGATACAGATAGCCAGTATTAGACATTGAAGAAGCATGATTACTTGGGGCACCTGGGTGGTTCAGTTGGTTGAGCGTCTGACTTCGGCTCAGGTCATGATCTCACAGTTCATGGGTTTGAGCCCCGCATCAGGCTCTGTGTTGACCGCTTGCTCAGAGCCTGGAGCCTGCTTCGGATTCTGTGTCCCCTTCTCTCTCTGCCCCTCCCCTGATCACACTTTGTCTCACTCTGTTTCTCAAAAATAAATAAGTGTAAAAAAAATTATAAAAAAAAAAAAGCATGATTACAGATCCCACAGACATAAAAGGACAATATGAATAATTTGTAGTAATAAATTTAAAATCTTAGGTGAAATGTTCAAAATCCTAGAAAAACACTAAGAAGGCAAAATATTAATAGTCCTATGACTACTAAAGAAACTGAAGTTCTATTATTTCTTTAATGTTTTTTATTTATTTTTGAGACAGAGAGAGACAGATAGAGCATGAGCAGGGGAGGGGCAGAGAGAGAGAGGGAGACAGAATCCGAAGCAGGCTCCAGACTCTGAGCTGTCAGCACAGAGCCCAATGTGGGGCTGGAACTCATGGACTATGAGATCGTTACCTGAGCTGAAGTCGGATGCTTAACCAACTGAGCCACCTAGGCGCCCCTGAAGTTCTATTTTAACAACCTTCTTCAAGATTGCCAAAGGCCTAGAATTGCCAAGCCACGCCACTCTTAAATAAAAAAAATAAGGTGGAAGGATTTACTCTCTGGGAAATCAGCCATTTTTTTAAAAAATGCTTATTTATTTATTTTTGAGAGAGCACACACAAGCAGGGGAGGGGCAGACACACACACACACACACACACACAGAATCCAAAGCAGGCTCCAGGCTCAGAGCTGTCAGCAAGAGGCTAATGCGGGGTTTGAATCCACAAACCATTAGCCATGACCTGGGTCAAAGTTAGACGTTTAACCAACTGAGCCACCCAGGCACCCCTCAGCCAATTTTTTTTAAGTTTGTTTATTTTGAGAAAGTGCACATGCACACAGATGTGGGAGGGGCAGAGAGAGGAGAGAGAGAGAATCCCAAGCAGGCTCCATGTTGTCAGCACACAGCACAACATGGACTCAAACCTATGAACATGAGATCATGACCTACGCTGAAACCAAAAGCAGGCTGCTTAACTGTCTGAGCCACCCAAGTGCCCCAAATTAGCCACTTTAATATAAACTTATGGTAAGTCTGGTATTGTTATAAGGGTAGACAAACCAACTGGCAGAACAGAAATTCCAGAACCAAACTGATTAATTTATAGACAGCTGATTATTACAAAACTGACATGGCAAAGCAGTGAGGAAAAGTACTGTTTTTTTAATACATGTTTGGATAAATATGTACCCATGCTGAAAAAATTTAAACCTGACTGACATATACTTCAGAACACACATCAAAATCAATTTATAATCAATGGATTATAAACCTAAATGTGAAAGGCAAAGCAAACAAACACATAAACCCCAAAACACTTCTAAAACATAATACAGGAATCTATCTTCATTACTCAGTAGATGGAAAAACTTCTTAAAAAAGAACGCATCTACCACATTAAAACTAATATTTTCTGCCCATGAAAAAGTTGTCATTATTGTAAAAAAAAAAAAAAAAAAAAAAGGCAGGGCACCTGGGTGGCTTAATCAGTTGAGTGGTTGAGCATCTGACTTGGGCAAAGGTCATGATCTCACGGTTTGAGCCTCCCATCAAGCCAGCTTCAGATTCTCTGTCCCCCTCTCTCTCTCTGCCCCTCCCCTGCTCACTCTTCTTCTCTTTAAAAAAAAAAGGTAAAAAAAAGGAAGCAAGCTAGGTTGGTCTATTCCGAAAACCAAAAAAAACAAAAAACAAAAAAAAAACCAACCACACACTTTTTGTTTTTCTTCATGGAGAATGAAGAACACACACTTTGTAGAAGGATGAAACAATACTTTAAGACTCTACCACACAGTATCTGTATCATGGGTTAAGTCTTTCTTTAAACTGTGACTATAAACTCTCATGTGTACCTTAACTTTTCCCCCGTGGAAAAATTTAAGCAAGAATTTTTGACTTTGGAAAAATGTTTCTGGATATTACAATAATAATCAAAACTAAAACCCCAACAAAGAAAAACAAGACTTGAAAATATTCTCCTTTCCCAAAACCAAGACCACACTGTATACACTATGTTAGCCAACTTGACAATAAGTTAAAAACAAAAATTCTTCCTTCAACTCTAATAAAACAAATTTTACAGCCTATCGATGTTTTTTAGGTCCCAAGAAATAAGGAAATGAACATCTTTGCTCACATGAGCTTAAACTAACAATAAGTACACTTTAAAATATGGGTTATATATCACTTAGGTATACAGAATAAACTGTTTCATATTTTAGTTCAAGTTAGTTTTGTTCTGTTTTAAAGAAGCAATCTCCAAATAGTAGATCAGGATCTCTGTCTCTCATGGGGTCAGTGTTCATTTGAGTCATTGCATCCTCCTTATACTGAGGTTACCCCAAAATTCCAGAGAAAGAGGAGTACAGTCCACTTAGGTGGCCCCTTTACATTGTCCAAAGACATATTTTAGTATCTTTTCATATATTCCTACCCATTTATGATCACAAGACTTCTAGAAATTAAAATAGTTCCTTTTCGCATATATTTTAGGCATAATTTTAAATCAGCATTTCTACTATATTTGCATTTCTTCTATATTCTTTCAAAGCTGTTTAAGCTAAGTTTACTCTCTTTTCCAAAACACTTTTCAAAATCCCTAATAGTGCATTTATTATATCCTCCTATAAAAAGCAGTTTATATGGGGCGCCTGGGTGGCGCAGTCGGTTAAGCGTCCGACTTCAACCAGGTCACGATCTCGCGGTCCGTGGGTTCGAGCCCCGCGTCGGGCTCTGGGCTGATGGCTCAGAGCCTGGAGCCTGTTTCCGATTCTGTGTCTCCCTCTCTCTCTGCCCCTCGCCCGTTCATGCTCTGTCTCTCTTTGTCCCAAAAATAAATAAACGTTGACAAAAAAATTTAAAAAAAAAAAGCAGTTTATATGACAATTTCAATCAGAGCCTAACTAATCTTATCCTGAATACTGTGGCTATTCATTTTTTGTTGAACATTATTTTCACATTTGTACCTAATACTCCAGTGCAACCAAATACACAAAACTTCATTCAGCATTATGCTGAAATGCTCCAAAAAATCATTTTTTCACTTAAAAAAGGAAATATTCTCTACGTGATTTCATAACCTAGTGTAATCTACAACTTTTTCAGCTTAAGCATTTCTTGTTCAGATCTTATACCTGCAAAGTAATTAGCTATTATCTTTTTTGTATAGTATCATAGCAAACTTAAAGCCTTTTTTCAGTTGTGTTTTTGCCTTCTTGATGAGACTGAACAATTCCCAGTTGAATATCACATTTTAATTCCATAATTAAATAGATCTATGGTTTTCCTTGTGTATAAACAGTATTTTGAAATGATTCTGGTAACTCAGTAATATAATCATTAACAAAGCAAATTTTGGAGCGCCTGGGTGGCTCAGTCAGTTAAGCATCCAACTTTGGCTCAGGTCATGATCTCACAGTTTGTGAGTTTGAGCCCTGCATCCAACTCTGTGCTGACAGTTCAGAGCCCGGAGCCTGCACTGGATTCTGTGTCTCCCTCTCTCTCTGCCCTTACCTGGCTTGCTCTCTCTCTCTCTCTCTCTCTCTCTCAAAAATAAATAATAAAATATTTAAAAAAAAAAAAAAAGAATTCTGTCATACAAATTACAAAAGTCTGGTAGTGCAAAATACCTGAGAAACACTTAACTTTAACAGATTTAGTTCATATAGCTCAACTTTCAAGAGATGATTAGTTACTTCACTTCTGTGTTTGGGGGAACACCTAAGAATCCTTTATTTTCTGCACATATTTCACCTATATAAAATTTAACAAGGAAAGGTAATAATAGTTTAGGGTTTTATTACTGGAGTTCTAGAACTAAACTGTTCAGCTGAAATCCCAACTTGGCCATTTACCAACCTTATACAATTGGGTTAAGTTCTTTAACCTCTCTGTGCCTCAGTTTCCTCAAGATAAAATAGGAATAATAGTAGTACCTATCTTACGGGACCGTTTTAACTTTTTATTTGGAAATAATATTAAATTTACAGAAAAGTTATAAAACTAGTACAGAGAATTCCAGTATACCTTTCACTCAGCTTCTCCTAAGGAGAACATCTTAAATAGCACAATTATCAAAACTGAGATGAATAGTGATACAATGCTATTAACTAAACTACAGAACTTATTTGCCTTTCACCAGGTTTTCCACCAATGTCCTTTTTCTGTTATAAGATCCAACCCAGGACTATTAGGACACTATTTAGTTGTCATGTTTCCTTAGTCTCCTCTCATGTGTGACATTTCCTGTCTTTCCTTGTTTTCATAACGTTGACACTTTTGAAGAGGACTGGTCAATTATTTTGTGTATGTCCCTCAATTTAGATTTGCCTAATGTCTTCTCATTAGATTGAGATCATGCATTTTTTTGACAAGACTACCAAAAACTGATAAGCATTTCTCACTGCATCATAACAAGAGGAACATGATATAATGTTAATGTCTTATTCCTGATGTTAACCTTGATGACTTGGTTATGGTCATCTCTACATAATTTTTCTACTATAAAAGCTACTGTTTTTCCTCTTGTAATAATTGTCTTAGGGGAGATACTTTGAGACTAATTAACAAACGTCCTGTGTCTTTTCAAACTTTTGCCAACCAATTCTAGCATTCAAAAATGGATCTTGCCAGGGGCACCTAGCTGGCTCAGTCAGTAGATCTTGCAACTCCAGACTCTTTATCTGGGGGCTCTGAATTCAAGCACCATGTTGGGGTACAGATTACTTTAAAAAAATCGATCTTGCATGCAACAATTACTGCAGTATTCCTTTTTTTTCTTAAGTTTCTTTATTTTGAGAGAGAGGGAAAAAGAGAATCCCAAGCAGGCTCCATACTGTCAGCACAGAGACCAATGTGAGGCTCAATCTCACATATCGTGAGATCATGACCTGAGCCAAAATCAAGAGTCGGACACTTAACCAACTGAGCCACACGGGTGCACCATTACTGTGGTATTCTAACGGTGATTTTGCATTTCCCTCATTCCATCTATATTTATTAACTGGAATTCTTCTATAAGAAAGAGTGGTTCTTATCTATTTAACTCTGGATTCATGGATATTTAATCTGTGGGTTATAATGTAATATCATCATCATTTATTTTGCTCAAATTATCCCAACTTTCTCTATTGGGTGCTCTTTCACATTGGTTCCTGTGCCCTTTTAAGAAGCCCCATTCTTTCTTAAACACTTCCTTACTTTGTGCCACCAGAAGCAGCTCTGGGCTCATCTTGTATTTTCCCTGCCGTAGCCCTGAACTCAACCATTTCTCCAGGAGCTCACAGAGCTGGTTTTAAGGATTAAATCAGTTAGATTGTAAGGTACTTAAACCAGAGCCTGATATGTAGTAAGTAATCAAATGTCAGTCGACATCATTACTTTGTATGCAAAACAAATATATTAATGTCAGGAAACTACAAAACATAAATTTACTCACAAAATTAAGGTATTCTGACTATTGAAAAAATTTAGTGGTTTGATAAGAATTACATATTTTCCAGTACAGTTGTCAGGAGGTGCTACATGGAATTTTACATTTAGTTACAAAGGAATACTGAGCACTTTATTGGTCTGCTAGGGCTACTATAACAAAGCACCACAAACTGGTTTAAACAACAGAAATTTACTGCCTCATGGTTTTAGAGGCTACAGTTTTAGAGACTAAAAATTCTGAAAAATAAAAATTATCACAGTATTTAATACCAACCAGACTAAGGTTGAAATAACTATTTAGATTGTTTACATAAAAGACTAAATTATTTCAGGGGCGCCTGGATGGCTCAGTCAGTTAAGCATCCAACTTTGGCTCAGGTCATGATCTCACGGCTCGTGGGTTGGAGCTCTGCATAGGGCTCTGTACTGACAGCTCAGAGCCTGGAGCCTGCTTCAGATTCTGTGTCTCCCTCTCTCTCTGCCCCTCCCCTGCTCACGCTCTGTCTCTCTCTCTCTCTCTCTCAAAAACAAAATAAAACTTTAGAAGACTTAATCATTTCAGTATCAGAAACTTTGAAAACAAATGTACAATATTTTAGAAAGAAAAAGTTCAATTAAAGAATTTTGAGAGTACAAAAGGAATGCTTTATTTAAAATTAAATGTACTCAATCTTTTGTGGGAAGGAACTACTTTCAATTTCTGGAAGCTTTGTGAATATTAAATATGTAGAAATATAGGACAGTGCTAACATGAAGTCCATGGGTAGAGCCTACAAAGAACCATCTATGCAATCCATACCATATATGGAGATGGGAAGATTCTTCTCATTTTACATACAAGGAAACTGAGGCACCGAAAAGTTAAAGTGAACTCTTTAAAAGCACATAATTTATAAAGTGGGAGAGCAAAGACCACAGTTCAGTTCTCCTAACTCTTGCTCTAAGACTTTTCCCCATATCATATTAAGTTTAAAAGTTTTACAGGCCAAAGGAAAGAAATGTCTCATAATAAACAACTTGATAAATATGGAAAGTTTACAAATGAGTAGTAACTTTAGTAGTTTTCTACTTTTTTCCTATTTACTCAACATCAGTATGATAACGCTTCTGTCACCTTCTTAAAGAAAGACCTCCTCAGGCTGCCTGGGTGGCTCAGCCAGTTGAACATCCAACTCTTGATTTCAGTTCAGGTGATGGTCTCACAGTCATGGATAAGCCTCAAGCTGGGCCCTTGTGCTGGGTGTGGAGCCTACTTGGGATCCTCTACCTCCCTCTCTACCCCTCCCCCACTCTCTCTTCAGCTCAGGTCATGATCTCACAGTCCGTGAGTCTGTGAGTTCGAGCCCCACGTCGGACTCTGTGCTGACAGCTCAGAGCCTGGAGCCTGCTTCGAGTTCTGTGTCTCCCTCTCTCTGCTGGATCCATCACCAGAAACTGTTCACAATGTCGGAGATTCCTTGGTCTTATCTGTAGGCAATTTCTCCAATAACCTGTTCCCCTGCACTAAGGAGATATAAAAATGGGCTAACTCCTTTCTGCAAGACTTAGAAAAGTCCTCTTTAGTATGGGATGGTACCTCACAGAATGTCATCTAAATTCCTCTGATCCCTGTCTTGAAAAGGTCAATCAGGAAATTCCAGCTAAGGGATACCTTACTCCTCTGCACTCTGCCTGGATTCACTTTTGTCTACAGTAGATAGCATTTCCCATGGGCATACAAATGGTTAGATAGCTGGCAAATTGGAGGTCAATGCTTACTGGGACATTTAAGTGTCCCTGTCAACATCCGTAATAAATAAAAAACCTCTCATTGTTCTGCCCCATTAAACATCCATGGCTGCTTTAAATGGAAACTGAAGGAGGCCTATATGACTCCGGGTTTACCTACACAGGGGAGAGCTTTCTCCTCAGGTTGGTAAGTGCCAAGGAATGCATGGTCAGAAACTCCCTAACTTTAGGAGAGGTAGCTGATTTCACAGCCAAAGCAGCAGCAGCCCAACAATGATCACTTGAATCATTAGATCAAGTGGTTTTGGATAACTACACAGTCCCTGATTACCTACTTGCTAAACAAGGAGGCATTTGTGCAATACCAAATACTACCTGTTGCACATGGATAAATATCTCTGGAGAGGTAGAAATTCAATTAAACAAAATCAGAAAACAAGCCCTCTGGTCACTGCAAATTTCACCTAATGACCCCTGATCTTTTGACCTATTTAACTAATTACCTTCAAGCCTGGGCTCCTGGTTTAGAACCATCAAACTGTATTTTTCACATACTTTTGATTCTGCTTTGCATAATTATTTTGAAGTCTTTTACTTGTCACATGTCAAACTTTTACAAAAATGACATATACAATAGGATGATGCTAGCTCAGTGCTTCAAGATTTTCTCTAACATTTATGACCCTGAAAAGATATAGACTAGGTAAGAAGTGTCTGAGAGTTCTCCCGCCTAAACTTTCTTGTTACTCAAATATGGCCTTAAATGGTTTCCAACTGCTATGTACTTTCCCTCCTATGTGGAACACAACATGGGGGAAAGGTCATCTTTCCTGACACCAAGGGACAAAAGCACTAAATACAGAAAACCTGACTCTTGACCAGCGAGGCTTTCAGAAGATCTTAATCTAAGGGGGAAAACAACAGAAACCTCATTTAAAATGGAGTCACGACACCAGAAGGGGGAGTTCTCGGGCCATACCACTCACTGCAGCCCTTTGCAGACCCACCAGGAAGAGATTTACCTTGCATTCCCAACAGGGAGAAATCTACTTTACTACCCCAGAAGGATAGATTCCCTCCTTGCCTAGCAACAGCCCAACCAATAGGAGACTATCACAACTCAGCCAACAAAAAGTCACTAGGCTTCAAACTCCCAGTTTACTCCAAGGGATTTTTGTTTATAACAGCCCCTCCCAATTTCCCTTCCTCTATAAAAGAGCATATCTCTGATTTGTTCTCCAGACTTGCCAATGGTTCACGATGGCTTACTTCTCCTGATCTGGCATTCCTCTGCTATTCCAAATAAACCCATTTTGCTGGTGAAATAACTACCTGGCTGTTTTATTTTCAAGGTTGATTTCATTCTGAAAGTGACAAAACAGGGGCACCTGGGTGGCTCAGTTGGGTAAGCACCCGATTTTGGCTCTGGTCATGATCTCACAGTTTGTGAGTTTGAGTCCTGTGTCAGGCTCTGTGCTGACAATGCAGAGCCTGGAGCCCGGAGCCTGCTTTGAGTTCGGTGTCTCCCTCCCTTTTTGCCCCTCCCCTCCTCACACTCTGTCTCTCTCTCCCAAAAAGAAATAAGCATTTAAAAATAAATAAATAAATAAAATTAACATTAAAAATAATAAAAAAATAAAAATAAATAAAAGTCACCAAATAAACCTACAAATGTGAGGCTTTTGAGTTTTTGAAAATTAATTTTTTATTGTGATAAACTATACATATAAATTTACCATTTTTCAGTGTACAATTCAGTACATTCACAATGTTTTTAAGATAAGAAGTTACTGATTTACATTTTTATAAAATTCATTCTAATAATTTAAAGGATAGACTGAAGAAGAGGTCCAAGAACAGAGATTGGAAGGTCCAGAGCAATGTAAAAGATTTAAATCTACTTTACTGTCAGACTGTAAGCAAGAATAGAGAATATCTGATTTATTAATAACTATATCCCCCAGGACCTAGCTCCATGCCTGGCACACCATGAGCATCTGTTAAATGAATAAATGATCTTTAAGATTCTATTATTCTAAGAATGGAAGACATGTATTCTGCATAGCATGTAACACCCTAATGATGATTAAAAAAAAACTTCTGTAATATGCATAACAATAAAGGGTAAAGATGAATATTAGGTATAAGATCAGAGATAGGAGGGTAGAAGCCAGACTATGACAGTCTTTAAACCAAGAAGAAGAGTTTGGACTTCATCTCAAAGAGAAATCTATTGGGGTGTCTGGGCATGGTTTCATACAATCTCACAATGACAGTACTAATAATGCTTATTATCCGTTAATTTAAAGAATCCTACAATATTTAGCCCTTTAGTGACTGACTTATTTCACTTAGCATAATGTCATCAATATTTATCCATGTTGTAGCATGTATCAGAGTTTCCTTCCTTTTTTTTTAATTTTTTTTTTATTTTATTTTATTTATTTATTTTTTTTTTTTAATTTTTTTTTTCAACATTTATTTATTTTTGGTAC
>NW_024412411.1:3403057-3428057 GCF_014898765.1 Herpailurus yagouaroundi
CGCGGGGCTCGAACTCCTGGACCGCGAGATCGTGACCTGGCTGAAGTCGGACGCTCAACCGACTGCGCCACCCAGGCGCCCCTGGAGTTTCCTTCCTTTTTAAGGCTGAATAATAAATTTCATTTTATGTATATAACACATTTTGTTTATCCATGTATCCATTGGCAGACACTTGGGTTGCTTCTATCTTTTGGCTACTGTGAATGCTACTATAAACATGGGTACAAATGAGTTGGTTTTAATTTTATAAAATGAAAAAGGAAAAGGAAAAAAAGAGAAACTGAAAACCCTAAGCAATTTTAAACATCTAAAAGTACTGGTTCTCAGAAAATCTAAGTCATCCAAGTTGAAGGTAGAAAGTAAATGGAAAAGTGGTAATTAACCTAATAGGTTCTATAAAGATCAACTCTAGACTGACAATGGAGAAAGCTGAGAAACAATCTGATTTGTGCCAGAGAACCCCGAAATGGCTCAGGAATTGCGGGCACCAAGCATATCTAAGAAATAAGTATAAAGGTGGTGCTAAAAACAAAACGAACAAATGAAAGTCCCCTCCACTGTTTCACACAGCCAGGTCCCTCTCCCACTTCACCAGAAGATTAGAGAGTTATTCTATGAGAAAGGAAAATAGTTTCTGGACTGGGAAATAAAAGAAACAAGTGAGGGCTAAAATACAAACAGTATTAAAAACAAAGAAATTAAATCCATTACTCTATGTTATCATCAAACTCTGTCTGCATTCAGCACCAAGAAAACTGGGAACTAAGCTTACTCCCTCCAGCAAGACACTGGATAATTCTTTATGAATCTGATGGGCAAAAGAAAGAATTAAAGGAGCTAACTCCCCCCAAAAGAACTCAGCCAGATCATCCTACAGAGAAGCTCCCTAAACCCGCACAAGTGCTTAAAATCAAGCTTTTAGTGCTCAACTTTTTTAAACATAGGAGGATAGCCAAGCATTACTTGTTTTTTGAGGACCACATCAAGCAAGAAAGAATAATCAAAATAAACAGAGGTACTAACAATATACAAAAAACTGAGTATTGGGAATAGGAAATACATCTCAATAATATCCTCAAAATAATAAAAGATACTGGAGGGGCTCCTCTGTGGTTCAGTCAGTTAAGCAAATGTCTCTTGATTTTGGCACAGGTCACGATTTCACAGTTCATGGGATTGAGGCCCGGGCTGAGCTCTGCACTCATAGTACAGAGCCTGCTTGGGTTTCTCTTTCTCCCTCTCTCTCTACCTGTCCCTTGTTCACTCACACACATGTACACACGTGTTCTCTCTCTCTCAATATCAATAAATAGAAACTTTAAAAACCAAAGATACTAGAATCAAAAAGATGCTACAGACAAGGAACATTCAGAAAACAAACAAACAAAAAAACTCTTTGAAATGAAAATGATAGAAATAAAATAGGATGGAAGAAAGCTGAAATCTTTTGAGAATTAAAACAGAAACATGAAGAAAAAGAAAAGACATAAAATAAGACAAAATCAGAAGATCAATCCAGGTCTAATAATTCAAGAGGGAACCAAAAATGGAGAAGAGGCTATCATACTAGTTAAGAAAATTTCCTAAAAACTAAGAACATAAGTTTCCAGTTTGAAAAAAATTATATTATTCAGCACACAAAATGAAAATCGACACATCAGTATGAAAGATCAAAAGACCAAGAGTCAGAAAGGTAACACTAAGAATCTACAAGGCTATATATACATTAATGTTTTTGAACTTCTTTAGGAATGTATCCAACTTAAAATTCTAAACTCCACCAAATTTCCAGTGTAAAAGTTGTCCAAATACATTTTCAGAAACACAAGGTCTCAAAAAACTTTCTCCCATGTTTCATTTATTAGGAAACTACCAACTGAAGAGTATGTTCAACCTCACGATAAAGTAAACCAATAAAAAAAAAGGAAAACGTAATGTGAGAAACAATGGATCCATCTAACACAAGAGAAAAGGAAATCCTCAAAATGATGACAAAGGTAGATCCCAGGTTGACAGCTGAGCACCCATCATGGGGGTGGTAACTAGTATATATTAGGTCAGAAGGTTCTGGAAGAGAGGTCTTCAAGAGGTCTTCAAATTAAATGAATTTCTTCTGAGGAAAAACCTGATGCATTCTTATACACAGAGACGTGATTTACATTGTGGATAAAAAGTTGGGGGATTGGGGCGCCTGGGTGGCTCAGTCGGTTAAGCGGCCGACTTCGGCTCAGGTCATGATCTCGCGGTCCGGGAGTTCGAGCCCCGCGCCAGGTTCTGTGCTGACAGCTCAGAGCCTGGAGCCTGTTTCAGATTCTGTGTCTCCCTCTCTCTGACCCTCTCCCATTCATGCTTTGTCTCTGTCTCAAAAATAAATAAACGTTAAAAAAAAATTTTTTTTAAAAGTTGGGGGATAAATTCAGGATATGTATATAAATTAAACAAAGGAAAACAAAAAAATATGCAAAAAAGTATAAGTAATCAGTATACTACACGACTCAGCTGTGAATATCATTTACCTAGTTACAATACTGTATAAATGAAATACCGACCTAACCAAAATGTATGATATCTATAACTAGAGGGTAGAAAAAAACACTACTACCAGGTTAGTGTTGCCATATAAGAAATGGAAAAAACGCTTAGCAAAGTTAAATAAACTTTCAAAGATAACACTGAAATACTGGGGTCAGGATTAGCGCCAAAGTCTGATTGTCTCTGGAGCTGTCTATATCAATATATGTTGCCTCCCCAAGGACAAGAGCTTAACAATATAGCACAGGAATAGATTTGAAAATTTCAAAACAGGGAAATTTGATATTAAAAATTACAGGGGCACTTGGGAGGCTCAGTCGGTTAAGCATCCGACTTTGGCTCAGGTCATGATCTCTCGGTTCCTGAGTTCAAGCCCCGCATTGGACTCTGCACTGGCAGTTTGGAGCTTGCTTGAGATTCTCTCTCTCCCCCTCTCTCTGCCCCTCTCCTGCTCATGTGCCCACTCTTTCTCTCTTAAATAAACAAACTTAAAAAAAAAATAAAAAATGTGTTATCTTGGAGATTTCTATAAATGAAGTAACTTAAGAGTGATCCAATTTAACTGTCATAACTAAAAACAGCATAAGGAGAACGAATAACAAATCAAATGTGGTATCCTTGATGGAATCCTGGAACAGAAAAAACACTAGATAAAACTAAAGAAATTTAAATAAAATATGGAATTTGGTTAACAATGTTATCAATACTGGCTCATTAATTGTGAAAATGTACAAATGAATTATCTTTGCAGTTTTTCTGTCAATATAAAACTACTCTGTTTAAGTATTTATTTATTTCTTTATTTCCGGGGGTGGTGGGAGAGAAAGAGAGACAGAACAAGCCAGGGAGGGGCAGAGAGAGAATCCCAATAGGCTCTGCACTGGTAGCAGAGCCTGACGTGGGGCTCAATCTCACAAACTGTGAGATCATGATCTCAAAATCAAGAGATAGACGCTTAACGGACTGAGCCACCCAGACACCCCTAAAACTATTATAAAATAAAAAATATTTTTTTAAAGTTTTATTTATTTAAGTTATCTCTACACCCAATGTGGGGCTTGAACTTATGACCCTGAGATGAACTGAGAGTCCCTATGTTCCTCTGACTGACCCAGCCAGGTGCCCCTTACAAAAATTTTATTGGAAAACAAAAAACAGAAATGGAAAGCTGTTTTTGTACGTACAAATAATATGGAAAGATCTCTAGGATGTATTGTTAAGTAAAAAAAGAAAGGTGTGGAGTAAGAGTCTGATACATCTTATATAAGAGAAAATAAGAAATTATATTTGTATTTGCTTGTATTTGCATAAAGAAATCCCAGGCTATACACAAGAAAACAATATATACAAACAATATATAAGGCAGGAGGGGGTGGAGTAGAGAAGGAGCTACCAGAACAAGGGTAGTAGTAAGTTTTCTCAGAATACACCTTTTTATGTTTGTATTACCTATTAAAAATAGAGGGGGGGAAAGTTATCCAGTTTAAAGCCCTAAGAGAAATGGATAAGATGAATTCTGAAAGTCTCCTCCAATTCTGTAATGTTCTAATTCAAGAATTTCAGCTCAAAGTACTTAAATTATTAGTCATTTATAATGTGTCTTCCCTGAAACCCCATGCTCCTGTCACTTCTTTATACCTTTTAACTCTATTTTTCTAAGCAGCTGCACTTATTACACTGTATTGTTTTAGATATTATATGCAATATTTCTTTCCTGATAAAATGTAAATTTAAGCTTATGTTGTATCAAATCACTTGACAGCATAGTTTTACATGCACATGTGTTAAATTAAAATAGTTACCAAGCATGGAGTGCCTGGGTTAAGCACCCAACTTCAGCTCTTGCAGTTCATGGGTTTGGTTTATGGGTTCGAGGTCAGGCTCTGTGCTGACAGCTCAGAGGCTGAAGCCTGCTTCAGATTCTGTGTTTCCCTCTCTCTCTGCCCCTCCCCTGCTCGCGTTCTGTCTCTCTCTCAAAAATAAACATTAAAAAAAAATTTTTTTAAATAGTTTGAGTACTTCCCATGTGCCAGGTACTCTTGTAAATGCTTCACATTTATTAACTAATTTAATCTTCACAATAGCTCTGTATTATAGTTCCTATTACCTTTAGAGAAGGAAATTGAAGCACAAAGAAGTCAAATAATTTGCCCAAAGCCAGTGGCCAGTGCTAAAATATGAAACCCAGACTCTGTGCTCTTAATCACTAGCTCTACTGTTTAGTTTTAAGGCTCCAAAACCAGATCTGGAAAACATTCTCTTTGACTGCCCTAACTTGCAGTATGAAGCTCCATGGTACAAATGGCTTAATATCATCTAATCCAGCAGTTCTCAAAGTGTGGTCTACTGACCACCAGGATCCCCAGGACTCTTCAGTAGAGGGTCCAATACCCTCCTGGGAGTCAAACCATTTTCATAATATTGTTATTTGGCTTTTTTCACTCTCGTTCTCCCATGAGTGTACAGTGGAGTTTCCCAGAGCCTATATGACACGTGACATTACAATAGATTGAATGGAGAAGGATCTGAGAATCCAGATATTTTCTCATGAGTCAAAGACATTAAAGAGATTTGCAAATTTGTAAAACAATGCCATTCTCTCACTAAATTTTTGTTTGCAAAATAGTTCTTTCATGTAATGGGTTTAATTATTTTTATTTTTAAATGAATTAAGTATTTTTAAACTGTTTAATTTTCAATAAATATTGATATAAACCATATGAACAGTTCTTTAGGGGCCTCAACAATTTGTAAAAGCATAACAGGTAACGGTATCTTGAGAAGAAAAGTTTAAGATCACTGATCTAGCCAATCTAAACTGTTCAGTACTCCTGATCCCTGATGGAAAGACACATTTTCCCTATCTAGGATGTTATAATTCAAAAGACCTGATGTAAAAAGAGTAACACAGAATGAAAAAATAAGCAGCATTAGGCCAAATATGTGCTTCTACCTGAGATGTTTCCTAATTTGTAACCCTATTTGTAACATTTGTTTGTAGTAATATCTTCCACTATAAACCATGAATGCATTCCTAAAAGTGCCTCAGCATTTCAAGACGGCAGCCAGAGGTAGCAATAAAAGAGATTTCTTAAGGAAACTTCGGTTGTAAATTGTGTACTCCAACATTCCTTTATTAAATCATGTATACTACTGAAATATAAACCCTAAGCCTTGTTAGAAAGATTACCAAGACTAATATCATTAACTTGCTCTGACACTTCATATATTGAAACAACTCATCTTCATTACAAAGCACAGAAGCTTTATTTTTGATAAGCTAAACAGAAGTCTACTTAACTCCAAATCAGTTCCATGAACACATCTTTAATAATATTTGACATACTTTTAGGTTCTACGCTAATAGCAAACAATTTAACAATAGCTTTAACTAAACAAAACTAATTTTTCTCAACCTACCCCCCAAAAAATGCAAAATCCTGGTCTCATTTTTTTAAAGCAAAATGGCAAGAGTTATAAAAAAAAAAAAAAAAAGGTTCCCTGCTCCCCAACCCCAAGAATCTAAAGTATCCCAGCATACAATCAACTAATGTAAGTATAAAATGTTATTGTTAAACTACTAAGTGCCTATGGGAAAAATAAAACATAGATTCCACCACAGCAAAGACTAATACAGGCTACCAGCTTTGATTCCTAGTAGATTCAACCATCATTCATTTACCAAATATTTCTGGTACCTACGAGCCTGGTGCTAGGCGAGGCACTGGGGATACAATGAACAAAAAAATAAGTTGTAATCTTCATGGGACTTACGTTCTGCTGTGGGTAACAGACACACACACACATACAAATAAGAATTATAAATGTGGTAAATGCTTTGCCACAGGTTAGTTTTTGAAAGCTGAATTGTGGAACTGTAAAACCTAAAAATAAATAATTCATGAAGAGTTACATCAAGATGACATGGGCTCCAAAGACCTTTACTAATGCATAAGAAAACTACAGACACTGCCCAGGAAAACAGAGATCAATCTTTCACTGTCAAAGCTATCGGATGGCATTACTTAGCATTATAGCAGCCTTAAAAGATAATTAACCCCACAGTTCCAGAGTTAAAAGCATGTAAATACAATACTTTAGAAAATATCTAAGAGGAGCCTAAAGAAACACTGACATCTAAACGTAATGTGGTATCCTGAAACAAAAAAAGATGAAAAGAAATCTGAATAAACTATGGACTTAGTTAATAATAACACATCAATATTGGTTCATTCATTATAAAAAAGTACCATACTAATTTAAGATGTTAAGAACACCGAGGAATACTGGGGAAACTGGGTGGGGCTATATGGGAACCTTCTGCACAATCTTCTCAATTTTTCTGTAAATCTAAAATTGTTCTAAAAAATAGTCTATTAAAAAAAATCTAAGATGACTTCAGGAACTACAGGGAGGTCACTGTCAAGACTTAAATAAAGTAAAAAATGAGAAGGCACGGAACTCTGCAATGTCATTTTGAACATAAATACTCAAGGAATTCAAAGGAAACCTTTAAATATCGAACTTATGATCTCTACTCATACTAAAACCTTCCTAGGGCAGAGATTAAAGGTTTCTTCATGCAAACTAAATAGTTCTTCATCACAACATAAGGCCGGCAATAACATCCCTAGAGTGCACAATAAGCACTTTAGATCCTATTTATCAATAATGACGAATACACTATATTTTACACATGGCATTGTCCTAAAAGTGCCATAAAACACCTAGACTGGGTTCATGCTCACAGGTCTCACCAAGTTACTTAAACAAGTTTATACATGCTTCAGGAATATTCATAAGCAAAGAGGAGACTATCCTTTTCCTTGATAAGGAAGCAAGAGGCAAAGATTATACATGAAAAGAGAGATATGATTTCTCAGCTCCAACTAGAAGCAATTTTGCAACTAACATTAATCTACTTCAATGCCACATATATTAGTATAAACAGTTCAAGGTAGTTGTAAAAGCTCTGAATTTATATCAGTTATCTGCTTTCCAATCAAAAGAAATTTTCTTCCCTACAGCCTAATCTAAGGTACCTAGCAGGTAACTCAATGATGATTTAGGAGGAACTAACCTCTCAATGTGTGAATTTTAAAGATGATCATGAAAAATGTAAGAAAAACAAAAAAGGATGATAATCTCTAGGTTGTCGAGTGCCAAGTTTCATAATTCAGCATAAAATTGGAATCACCACAAGAAGTTATTTTGGAGAAAGCCATCACAAAACTATGATCCTGTATGTAATACAAAGTAAGCGACAGCAGAAGCCTGACCAGGTAAGTAAGATCACGCTACTCATCATATACTGTGGAATATTAAGCATAAAAGGGTCATTTAGCCGAAACGGCATTACATATTGAAATCTAATTTAGATAACCAGATGATGAATCTATTCTACTCTACTCCATTACTCTCTAGCCCCTAAGGAAATCCTACAAAACAAAGATGTTCGTTATTCTCAGGCCTTCTCTCACAGGAATCCTAAATATATTTATATGTGGAAAACACTCAGAAGAAATGAAATAATTAACATTTCCCCGGTAATCCCCGTTTGCACCACCATAAAGAGAATCAGACACTGCTTCATGTTGAAAGAGGAGGAGAGGTGAGATGTGAAAAATTCCAAGTAAAACGATCATGACATAGCATCTGGCAGAGATCGGCAAAGCATCAACAGTGCCAGAAGAATTGTCAGGGCTCAAAGTCATGAGAAGAAAATGAGGTTTTCCAACAAGCCTCAGCCTAACCCAAGAAACAAAAATCACCACTGCCGCCACCACCCCTCTTACTCCCCAACCACTCCATCCTCAAGTCGCCTCTAATTCAGACACATATCTTCCAAACTAATTCCCCACCCAAGGGAAAACCATCCAAGAATTTCTACGACCCCCCATTTCCCACCTCCCATAAGATCCGCATATCCCAGGACCAAGCCTCTAAGGAAAACAACGCCCTAATCCCCCCACCCTCCTAGTCCAAGGTTGAAGAGGGTCGGTTCCCGGGAGCCGGGCTTCCCGGAGTGGGGCTTCCCAGGGTGGGCCTTCACAGAGCTGACGAACTGGAATAAAAGCAAAGATAAGGGTGGGGCTCAAGGAAGGGGGCTACGGTTGGTGAGACGGCGGAGACGGGAGGAATAAAGGGATGGACAGCAGGCTGGGGCTGGGCGGGGTGAGGACTGGGGGGAGGGGGCAGACCGACGGGAGAGGCCCGGGCTGCGGCGGGGGGGGGGGGGGGGGGGGGGGAAGGAGACGTCTGAACCGGGGACGGAAGGGTCAAAAATCTGACCGACGGATCAAGACGAAGAGGAGCCGGTGGCTAACAGAGGTCAGCAAACACCGGGCAGGGCTGGGGGTTACCACCGAGCGTAAACGCGAGGCCGGTAGAGAGAGCCTTCGCGGACAGAAGGGCCGCACTGGGGGCGGTGCGGGGAAGCCGCGGCCAGCTGCCAGGAGTGGGGGAGCCGCGCACTCACCGCTCTGCTCCCCCAGGAACACCAGCTTGAATTTCCTCAGCGGATTCCCGAAGTCTCCGCCCGCGGACATGATGAAGCCGAAGGAGCTGCCGCCGCCTCAGCCCAGAGACCTCTCGGACCGACGCTGCACCAATCGGCTGACGAAAAAGGTGAGAGGAAGGACCGGCGCCGAGCTCTCTTGGACCCTGCAGGGCCCGGCGGCGGAGCAAGACTGGAGGGCAGGACTCCTCCCCACAGACAGGCAGCCGTCGCCGCCGCCTCCCCGCAGAGTCGCCTTAGCACCGAGAGGCCCGCGGCTGGGAAAGGAAGGATGGCGGTGTCGGAAGCAGCCAAGGGTGGGCTCTAAGTTACCAAGGCTAGCGCCGTTCCCTTCTCAGCACCCGGCACCGAGACTGGGGTGAGAGAAGAGGAAGGTGGCGGAACCGGAGCCGCAGACGCGTCTGGGACCTCTCACGCGCTGCGCCTCAGCTCCCACAGCTGCCGCCGCCGCAGCCCAACCTGCTGAGTGCGCGAGCCTCTGGCGCGGCGCGCGGCGAGCCCGGGCGCGAGCGTGCCGCCCCTCCGGCCGCCGGCGTGCGTGCGTGCGCGTGCGCGCCACAAGCCAGCGCCTTCCTGGTTTAGCCTGCTCTCCCGGCTTCTCCTTCACAGCGGAGACCAGGGCAGGTTAGGTTGCCACGCCAATCGGGAGAAGGAAGGGGGAGGCGGGGCGGAACCCTGGGGAAGTGACGGGGATAGAATAAGGAGCATGTACGTCACTAACGTGAGAGCCAATCGGAAGGGGCCAAAGGCGGGCAGAGATGGCAGTGAGGTGGCGGCGCGAGAACGCGCGCGGCCCTAGCGCGATGGAAAGCGACTCACGGTGACTACCATGCGAAGTGTGGCGCGTCGCAGCCGGAGGGGAGGGGAAGCGTGGGGAGGGAGGAGGCGGGGCCGGCACCTAGGTTGAATTGACCCCAGCACAGTGCGCGTGTGGTGTGAGATCCCTAAGGTGTCTACTGTGTTTTTCTTCTCGAGAACCCTCAGCCCTGCCTCGTATTCCTTAAATCTGCCCTTCACCCGTGCACCCACCCACCTACTCCATTTTTTTTTTCTTATCATAATTCCTCACTGTTGCTACCAGGAGTTTCATAACTACCAGAAGCAGAGCCTCTACATTTTTGCAGATGAGGAAATTGAACCTCAGAGGAAGGAAATGACTTACAAAATCCACGAAGCCATAAAGTGGAACCTAGGTTATGTCTTTTTATCCCATTGAACCTCTGCGACCTCATTATTGATAAGCCATTCCACTTCCCTGACCTGGCTTGGTCTGTTAACAGCCTTTGTTCCTTTGTGGGTGACGCCCACCTTCCACTGTGCTAGAAAAGGATTTAGACATCATGTAAATCAAACCCTTCATTTCACAGATGGTGAAACTGAGGTCCAAGTAGGAAAACAGCTATGCAAAAAGGTCACACAACAAAGTAGAGGTAGAGCCTGACCTTGAGCCTGAGTGTGAGGGAAGAAATATTTTAAAGATCACCTTTTCCTCCTGAAGCTAGGTTTCTGAATCAGTTATGGGTGGACCTCCCTTAAATTAGACCTCTGAAGCAGGTGCATTTTTCTGTGGAGAGGATCCATAGCTTTCATCAGATTTTCAATCCAGTTTATGACTCAAAAAATGAAGGTTAATGTGACAGCCAAGAAGAACCTCAGGAGACCCGACAACTAGGTATAATGTAGATGTAAGTAACAGAACAACTCGGCATAGGCTTTTAAGCTGAATGGGATCCTGGGAGAGAAAAAGGACTTTAGGCAAAAACTAAAATAAATCTGAATAAATATGGACTTTGGTTAATTACAGTGTATCAATACTGGTTCATTAATTATAACAAATGTTTCATACTAACATAAAATATTAATAATAAAGGTAACTGGGGAAGGAGAGTTTATATGGGGACTGCTCGGTTTTTCTGTAAATTAAAAACCTAAAAAAATGAAGTATATTAATAAAATATAAAAAGTTAAGAATCACCGAATTAAAGAATTCAGCATCCACACCCACCACACTATGGGACAGCATCCAAAAATGTAATCTCTATCCTCGAGGAGGACACTTTTAAAAAACTAGTATCAAAAAAACGTGGAAGGAGCAAGGAGCGTTGAGGTGGCTCACTTGGTTAAGCGTCTGACTTCGGCTCAGGTCATGATCTCATGGTTCATGAGTTCAAGCCCCACATCAGGCTTTGTGCTGACAGCTCAGAGCCTGGAGCCTGTTTTGGATTCTGTGTCTCCCTTTCTCTCTTCCCCTCCCCTACTTGCACTCTGTCTGTCTCTCTCTGTCTCTCAAAATAAATACACATTAAAAAAAAAAAAATGGGGAATGACAACCTGGCTGATTCATTCAATAAAGCATGCAACTCTTGATCTCGAGCTGTGAGCTGAAGCCGAATGTTGGGAGTAGAGATTACTTTATTTTTTTTAAATTAAAAAAAATTTTTTTTTTCAACGTTTATTTATTTTTGGGACAGAGAGAGACAGAGCATGAACGGGGGAGGGGCAGAGAGAGAGGGAGACACAGAATCGGAAACAGGCTCCAGGCTCTGAGCCATCAGCCCAGAGCCTGACGCGGGGCTCGAACTCACGGACCGCGAGATCGTGACCTGGCTGAAGTCGGACGCTTAACCGACTGCGCCACCCAGGCGCCCCAAGAGTAGAGATTACTTTAAAGAAAAAACTATCAAAAATACTTCCCAAGTTAACAACGAAATAAAATCTTGCAGGATCAAACAAGCACCATCTCAAACTCAGTGATGAATTGCTGAACTAGAATTAAGGAGAGACATAAATTAAGGGGGCTTTCTATGAGAACTCAAAATACTGTCTATTCTGGCCTATCAAGACAATAGCTGTATCTCTAAACCTCCTTCCCTATCAAAATTTACTCACTTTTGGTTCCTCACAGCCAAGTGGCAAAAGGATTTTGGAACACACCTCTAAAATTGGGTGCCTGGGTGGCTCAGTTGGTTAAGCATCCGACTTGGGCTCAGGTCATGATCTCACAGTCTGTGATTTTGAGCCCTGCGTCAGGCTCTGTGCCGACAGCTCAGAGCCTGGAGCCTGCTTCAGATTCTGTGTCTCCCTGTCTCTCGGCCCCTCCCCTGCTCATGCTCTGTCTTTCTGTGTCTGTCAATAATAAATAAACGTTAAAAAAAAATGTTTTTAATGAAGTGGAAAATAAATAAATGATAAAAACCCAAGTCATGATATGGACATTTGTGTTTTGTGTATTGTTGGTTTTTTTTAACATTTGATTTAAAAGTAGCTTGTCAGGTCTGGTTGGGCCCTCCCCACCAGTAACCCAGAACCGTGGCACACACTAAGAGCAGTCCACGTCAAGAGAATATTCAAAAAGAAAACCTCTTGCAAACATAAGTGAGTGGCTATTTTTTCTTCCTGATGGGTACCAGGTTTTCATTATATTTCCTGAAATAGCTTTTAAAGTAACATCTGAGGATTGGAGCTATAATTACTTTGTACTTCCTCCAGAACTTTATGAATCAATTCCTCCCTGTTGCCTCCCTGGTCCCTGTAGTCACCTAGACAGGTGATGCTTTTCTTATCATTTTGAAGAGAGATGTGGTATAATCCACCTCTTCCCTTAGCTGTTTCAATATTTAAGCTAGCATTTTGCATTGACACATACACAGCCTCACTCTTCTCTGAAGTTGCACTCATATTTATCCAGTACTGTGTATAAGTCATATGTATTGCCTTCAGAGATCTTATGGTCTAAAAATTGTATATCAAGTGCATGGGGTTCATCAAATGGAAAGTTACTTGTGGGGGTGGGCAGGGAGGAGGAATTAAAGAGGGCTTTTTCCAGAGTCCTTTCACCAACACTTTCTGCTCCATGATTTCTTATGCACTTTTCTCCTTACCATAAACACTTTCCCCTCCCTTTCTCTCTCCAATTCCTACTCATCCTTTAGGTATCATCTTTCAAAAGTCTTCAAGAAGAATTCTCTGCTCCATCCCCACCAACAGTGTAAATACTTCTACCTGTCCTCTGCTTGTACCTTATTCTTCCCTATCACTTAATTGTTATTGTTAATTGTCAGTGTTCCCCACCTGACTGTAAGCTCCATGAGGTCAGAGCTCATGTCTTGTATACCCAACACTTGCAGAGTGCTTGACATAATAAGCATGCGACAGTTATTTGCTGAATAAATGAAATAAATGGGAGGCATTATTTTTAGCTTTCATTAAAGGATGAATGAGATTTGGGCATGTGAAGATGGAAGGGCGAGAGCTTTTGGAGGAAGAGAACATCACCTAAAATCACATTATGTAAGGACGCCTAAGTGGCTCAGTTGGTTAAGTGTCTGACTCTTGATCTCAGCTCAAGTCTTGATCTCCAGGTTGTGAGTTCAAGCCCTGCGATGGACTCCATGCTGGGTGTAGCGCCGACTTGAAAAAAAAAATCACACTATGTAAATTGATACTACATTCCTTAACACCACTTATGAAAAAGATGCTCAGAACAGATTTATGACTAAAAATTTGGGACAACGAGAGAGGACAGCTTGGGCAGCTCCAAATCAAAAGTATCTGGAACAGTTTTCTTTAAACAATTTTAAAGGGATCATTAGAGGCACCTGAATAGCTCAGTCAGTGAAGTTTTCCACTCAGATCACGATCTCATGGTTCGGTCCATAGGTTCCAGCCTGGAGTTGGGCTCTGAGCTGACAGCGCCGAGACTGCTTGGGATTCTCCTCTCCCTGTTTCTCTGTCCCTCCCCCATGCTCTCTCTCAAAATAAATAAATAAACTTTAAAAAAAGTCCTCAAAAAAAAAAAAAGAGGTAGATGAGGAAAAACTGCCGTTCTTCTGCCATTAGATGTGATTATATAAGGACATGATATCTAGAGCATTAAGAAAAAACCCAACCCATTGTTGATGGCTGAGCTAAAAGCATCATTGAGCCATTGTACCAATCCAGGAAATGGCCTTCCTCTGGATATCGTTTTAGCAAAACAATAAATGTCTTTGTATTTAATAATGTCTTCAGATGTCTTCATCATTGTTACTTGCAGCTGAAAGCATTTGACATTCTCATCTTCAGATCTCTTAAAACATCTCACACAATTCCTTGAGCATCAGTTATGCAATACTGTGTGTGTGTGTACATAATACAGTGATAGTTATCAAAAGGAACTGCCCTTTTCTGTTTACTACTCCCTAAAAAGAATTTATTAATCTTGGAGAGGCAGGAAATCAATAGAAGTAGAAAACTGCCCAGGTAAAAGGACTGTAATCATATTGTTCATATTTGAAACAAATAATAGCTCTGGCAGGAATTCAAATTCCATCAAATGTGAAGCCCTTCTAGCCCACTCTGCAGGCTATCATAATCATCACTGCTAAAAATAATAGTGGGTCAATATAGAAAGCATAAAAATGAAAAATGCTCAATAATTCAAGGTGACCAATGAAATGAGTAGAATTAACACAAGGTATGTTTTAAGTGAGTCTCATTTTTTTTTTTTAAAACTATTAGAAAAAAAAAAAAAAAAGAGGAGGGAGGCGTCATGTCGAAATCAGTTTTCCAAATACCCTGACCTACAAAGATGTGCCATGGGAGAAGTATAAAGGTTATTCAGTCAAGGTAGAGGAGAAGGTGGTAAAACCTCAATGGAATCATCCTTCCTGTGATTATAGCCAATTCATAAGCTAAGTCAGAAGATATTTTTGCTACAGACTAATCTACAGAATCTATTTTTGATAATTCCATTTTGTTCCGTTCATGTGAATCATGGTCCTTGTTATGAATAATGTGATTTCTCACAGCCTTAGATGTGGGGTGTTACTTCCAGGATTTAAAATTGCAGTGGGGGAAGAGGTTGCTTCTTTTTATGCCAGTCCAGAATGTGTAATACCTGACACATTGCTAGAGCTCTCCTCTCCCCACACTGTATCCCCCACAGATAATAAAGTCTCCTCTAAGATGTATAGGAGAATGAATCACTCCACTTACCACTAAGAGATAATCACTCTCAGAGTAGAAGAGAACAACTGCTTCTACTGCTGTTTATGTAAAGAACAGAGCATCTTAGGACAGAAAAGTGGCACCAATACTGTTTGCACTAAAATGCCAACAGACTGTACAGCCAAATTGTAACTTGCCTAAGAAGCCAAGAGAAGCCATCTTTTTGTGAACATTTCTCCCGATTTTTGAATAGCACAAAGTGACTAGGACTTATTTTTATTTAATTTAATTAATTTATTTAATTTATGTATTTGTTATCTATTCAGTTTATTTATTTTACGAAGTCATTACATCCAGCGATGTGGCTGATACAGCTAGCTGAAACTATCCAGTGAGATAAGAAGCCACAACATCACTTGGGAAAATTAAACTAACTTCCAGTTACAGGATGAGAGATTAAAGATGTTTCTGCTTCCTTCCTTTTCTGGAATTGTTCTAAAACAAAAATAAAAAATAAAAATGCAAACTCTGGCTCTCTGTAACCCAGAGCCATAATATTTTAAGTTGGGAGACAAAGATAGAACAGCAGTAACTGACTAAACAGAGCATAGAAAGGGCTCCCTGAAGGAGAAAGTAACAAGAAGCAAGTCAAGTAACCAAACAGAACCCCAGAAAGGTTCAAGAATGTGAAGTACCAAGTACTACAGAAGGTAGGGGTAAGGAATGGGGCCAAAACCAAGGGAATTGTATCAAAGACTACATAAATAGTAGTCATGAACCCATCTGCGTCTATGGAAGAATTAAACACAAGGGCCTCTATAACCAGGCACGGTGTACTAGGAGTACTAGGCTCAGATAACCAGGCATAGTGGAGTGCTAGGGTAAGGTGCCACCAGAAGATAGGGGAATTGATAACCAAAGGTCTCTCCCAATGCCCCTTTCATAACACTGGCAGTGTTTTATATGCCCTCCCCAAAAGACTGAAAGATAAGCTGAAACATCCCAGAAAAAAAGACCTGGAGATTTTGAATATGGGGGTAACTTTGGTAAAAAAAAAAAAAGAAAAAAGGCCAGGTGAGGGACACCTGGGTGGCTCAGTCGGTTAAGCATCCAACTTCAGCTCAGGTCAGATCTCATGGTTCATGAGTTCAAGCCCCACATCGGGCTGTCTGCTATCAGCACAGAGCCTGCTTCTGATCCACTGTCTCCCTGTCCCTCTGCCCCTCCCTGCTTACGTGCTCTCTCTCTCTCTCAAAAATAGATAAACATTTAAAAAAATTTTTAAAAGCTGTTTGACCACTAAATCATTCTATAATGAACCCTTCTAATCAGTAAATGCTACCTCCTCACATTGACCTTCCAATTAGTTTGATGTCTGCTATTAAAACTGAACAAACCTTAAAGGTTTCCCATATACTTGATGAAAGTCTCCAATATGAAACAAAGAAAATAAAACAAATAAACCAGCAAGAAATAAATAAGAAAGTCTATGATGAGAGAAAAGCTATTGCATTTATGAAAGAAGAACAAGATCATATTAAAAAATTTTTTAATGTTTATTCATCTTTGAGAGAGAGACAGAGACAGAGAGACAGAGAGACAAAGCATGAGTGGGGGAGGAGCAGAGACAGAGGGAGACACAGAATCTGAAGCAGGCTCCAGGCTCTGAGCTGTCAGCACAGAGCCTGATACAGGGCTCGAATTCGCGGACTTCGAGATCATGACCTGAGCTAAAGTCTGACACTTAACTGACTGAGCCACCAAGTTACCCCAAGATCATATTTTTTAAAAAGAAACACTGAAATAAAAACAGGCTTTCTTAGAAGTTAAAATTATAACAACCAAATTTTAAAAATACAATAAAAGAGGGGCAGTCAGAAGAGCATATGACTCTTGATCTCAGAGTCATGAGTTCAAGCCCCACATTGGGCATAGAGATTACTTAAATAAAGATAAAACCTGAAGAAAAAAGAAAAGAAAAGAAAAAAGAATTGGAAGATATTAAGGAAATGTTCCAGACAGCACAGCAAAAAGCTAAGAGATGGACACTAGATAATTTGAGGAGTCTTTAAGATTAATCCAGGAGATGCGGCATACAAATAACAGGAATTATATGGAGAGAAACAAAGAAAACTTTAGTATAAAAAAATTAGAAAATAAATTATATAAATAAAGTTCTCACACCTGGGGGGCATGAGTTTACAGATTGAAGTGTATGTCAGTTGCCCAGCAAAAATAAAAGAAAACCACATCAGCTTATATCATGAAATTCCACAACATCAAAGACAAAAGGAGATCTTAAAAGTTCCCAGAAATTAAAAGCAGGACATATTGAAAAGATTGAAAACCAGAATGGCATCAACCTTCTCAATAATAACACTGGAAATTGGGAAACAATGAAGCAATTTCTTCTAAGTGAAAGGATTTTCCCAGCTATGCAAGGTCTAAAAAATTCACACTTTTCCAAAAAGCTATTGGAAGACCCAAACAAGGAGCTAAATGAAAGAAAAGTTACAGATCCAGGAATCATAAATCTTATACAGGAAAAAAGTAAAAGGTATTCTCAGGAAATGCAAAGAGTAGTCACAGGGCAACAGTTGTACAGCAGGCCTAGAGAGTAACCAGTAGAGATGGAGCAGAAAAATGGAAGTTAAATTTAACCACATAGGAAATGGAGTTGAGACAACTAGAGGAAAAGCTGCCAACAAGTGCAACAAAAACTAGGCAAATGGAAATAGCATCTTAGCACTATCAGACTTTTTTTTAAAGATTTTATTTTAAAGGAATCTCTACACCAATGTGGGGCTTGAATCTACAACCCTGAGACCAAGAGTCACAATTCTACCGACTGAGCCAACCAGGTGCTCCGAGCGCTATTAGACTTTCTTTTGAAATTTAATTAATTAATTTGTTTGTTTGTTTTAAGTAGGCTTCACACCCAGCATGTGAATAAAGGGCTTTGAACTCATGACCCTGAAATCAAGACCTGAGCTGAGATCAAGAGTAACTGACTGAGCCACCCAGGCACGCCCCCACTATTTTAAGACTTTCTTAAACGAGTCATATATACATAAATATGTATGTTATTATACAAAGATACATATATTTTCTTGATTAAACAATTAACTCTTTTAAGTTTTAAAGGTCTTCTCTAATTCTTATAGTTTGCCAGTCCCTCATTAAACACTAACCATATGCTACCTTCTATTGTTGTTAAACTTCTTTCAGAAAACTATTTATTGAGTATCTATTAACCACCCTAATTTATTTACACTTCATAACAATGCAATGAGTTAGATACCATTATCTTCACTTAAAAAATGTGGAATTTAGAAAATCAGTAATAGAGCTAACAGGAGATGGGAATCACTTAAGTCAGGAAAGTTACTGTCGTCCTTGACTTTTTCTTCTTCTGTATCATCCACCATCTAATCAGTCACCAAACCCTATGAAAGCTACTCTTTAACATCCTTCTATTTAATTGTCTCCATATTCACTGTTACCATTAGTAGGATAATTTGAATGAATCTGGGCTTTCATGCTCCTAACACGGGCCCATTTCTCATGGCAGTAGAGTCCAAAGAAACACAAAAATGTCACTCTGCACTCCACAATGTTCTCCAGTAGAGACTTTCATTATATCTACGATCAGGATCAATCTGAAGAACTTGTCAAAAATTAAGATTATAAAGCTCTAAACTGAAGCTACTAAGTCAAAATCTCTGAAAGTATGGCTTTGGAAACTGATTTTAACGGGTCTAACAAGTGGAATTTTATGCACTTTAAGTTTGAGAATCAGTCTATTACTCCACACTTTCTTTGTGTCCTGGTTTGTCAATTTGATTATAAGCTATTCAAGGTAGGAGTGTGCCTCATGCATATAATGTACTTCCTGGGTCTTATATGTATTTGGTGCTCAGAAAAATATGCTAAGAACTGAATATTGAATCTATGTGCATGGCAATATATATAAAATAAGTTAAGCAAAGGGTGCCTGGGTGGCTCAGTTGGTTAAGTGTCCCAACTTGATTTTGGCTTGGGTCCTGATGTCATGGTTCGTGAGATCGAGCCCCAGATTGGACTCTGTGCTGATAGTGTGGAGCCTGCTTAGGATTCTCTCTCTTTCTCTCTGCCCCTCCGCTGCTTGCTTGCACTCTCGCTCTCTCAAAATAAATAAATATTTAAAAATAAAAAATAAATGCATAAAAAATAATAAAATGAGCAAATACCATCAATAATCTTTAGAACTTATAATTTTTGTGGTGCCTGAGTGGCTCAGTCAGGTAAGCTTCTGACTCTTGATTTCAGCTCAGTCATGATCTCATGCTACATGAGATCAAGCCCCACATTGGGCTCTGCACTGACAGTGTGGAGCCTGCTTGGATTCTCTCTCTCCCTCTCTTTCTGCCCCTCTCTTGCTGTTCTCTCTCTCTCTCAAAATAAATAAATAAACATTTAAAAAAAAGGAACTTATAATTTTTACTTGACTGCATCATTGACTCCTATATTAAGAGGGCATACATTTAAATGTAGAGTTGAATGTATATTAAATATTTACATAAATTATTACTAATTAAGATAAAAAATGTTACTAGAGACAAAGAAGCATATTTTATAATGGTAAAAGCATCAGCCCATCAAGAAGACATAACACTAATAAAGATATATGGACCTAATAATACATGAAGATTTAATAATATATAAAGTAAAAACTGACAGAATTGAGGGAGAAATAGACAATTCAACGATAATAGTTGGACTTCAATACCCTACTTTCAACATGGATGCAACAAATACACATGGCCTAAGATAGGCCTATCTTTATGGCCTAAGATATGGTCTATCATCATATCTTAGGCCATAAAACAAATCTCAATAAATTGAAAGTATTAAAATCATACAAAATATGTTCTCTAACTACAATGTAATGAAATTAAAAATCAATTAACAGGGGTGTCTAGCTGGCGCAGTAGGAAGAGTGTGCGACTCGATATGAGTCATGAGTTCAAGCACCATGTTGGTTGTAGAGATTGCTTAAATAAATAAATAAACTTAAAAAAAAAAACTTTAAACATCAATAACAGAAGGAAATTTGGGAAATCCACACATATGTGGAAGTTAAACACTACACTCCTAGGTAATCAATAGGTCAAAGAAGAAAGCACAAGGGAAATTAGAAAATATTTTCAAATGAATTAAAGAAAAACACAACACACCAAACCTTCTGGGATGCAGCAAAAGCAGTACTTAAAGAAAAATTTTAAACTATAAATGCCTATGTTAAAAAGAAAGAGGACCACTAATCCATGACCTAAACTAAATAAACTAAAAGAACAAACAAAAAAGCAGAAGAAAGAATATAACGAAGATTAGAGTAGAAACATATGAGATAAAGAATAGCAAAACCACAGAGAAAATCAATGTAAACCAAAAGTTAATCTTTGAAAAGTTTAACAAAATTTATAAATCTTCAGCTAGATTGAACCAGAGAGAAACAGAGAGAGGAAGCAAAGACTCAAATTACTAAAATCAGGATGAAAGAGGGGACATTATTACCAACAATAGAGAAATAAAAGTGATTATACAGGAATACTATGAAGAATTAAATGACTACAAATTAGATAACCCAGATGAGATGATCAAATTCCAGAAACAACAACAACAACCATACAAACAAAAAACCCATAAACTACCAAAACTGACCCAAAAAGAAATCTGAATACATCTATAACAAGTAAAAAGAAAGAATTGGTAATCAAAACACTTTCCAGGGGCACCTGGATGGCACAGTCGGTTAAATGTTCAACTCTTGGTTTCAGCTGGAGTCATGATCTCACAGTTCCTGGGTTTGAGCTCCACATTGGGCTCTGCACTAGAAGTGTGGAGCCTGTTCGAGATTCTTTTTCCCTCTCTCTCTGCCCTTCCCTCACACTCTCTCTCTTTCTTGAAAAATATATAAATAAACTTAAAAAAAAAAAAAGAATTGTGTATCTGATTAAAAATACTTGATTATCAGGGCACTGGAGACCTCAGTCGGTTAAGTGCCTGATGTCAGTTCATGTCATGATCTCATGGTGCATGAGTTCAAGCCCCAAGTTGGGGTCTGTGCTGATAGCTCAGAGCCTGGAGCCTGCTTCGGATTCTGTGTCTCCGGCTCTCTCTGCCCTTATCCATCTTGCTCTCTGTCTGTCTGTCTCTCTCTCTCTCTCAAAATTAATAAACATTAAAAAAAATTAAAAAAAAAAAAAAAAAACCTGATTATCATTCATCCAAAATAAAAATATAATAATTAAAAAAAAAACTTTCCAGGAACTGGATGTCTACACTGGTGAATTCTACCAAACATTTAAATTTGAATTAATACTAATCCTTTAAAAATTCTTCCAAAAAGTAGATAAGGTAACGCTTCCCAACTCATTCTATGAGGCCAGTATTAACCTGTTACTGAAACTACACAAAGACACCAAAAGAAAAAAAAGTAAACTACAGACCAATACTCCTTATGAATATAGACACAAAATTCCTCAAGAGCATACTAACATACCTAATCCAGAAGCATATAAAAAGGATTATGCACCATGACCAAGTAATATTTATCCTATGAGAATCAATGAACATATTATACCATACGAACCGAACAAAACACAAAAATGCATTATCATCTCAACAGATACAGAAAAAACATTTGACAAAATCCAACACCCTGTAATGAAAAAAATACTCACCTAGTAAAGGAAGGAAGTTCCTCATCCTGGCAAAGTGCATCTATGAAAACCCCAAAGTTAACATCATACATACTGAAAAATGGAACGCTTTCAACCTAAGATCAGGAACAAGAATATCCACTCTCACCACTTGTATTCAACTTTGTATTTGAGGTTCTAGTCAGACCAATTAGAGAAGGAAAAGAAATAAAATGCATAGAGATTGGAAAGGAGAAAATATCCCTTTTTGCAGATGACATCATCTTGTATATACAAATCCTGAGGCTTCACACATACACACACACACAACTAGACCTAATGGTAAGTTAGTTCCATAAGGTTGCAGAATACTAAATAAATATACAAAAATCAATTGTATTTCTATAGATAGCAATGAGTAATAGAAAGTGAAATTAAGAAAACAATTCTACTTATAATAGCACCAAAAAAGAATAAAATATTTAGGAACAAATTTACAAAAGAAGTGCATGATATTTACATTGAAAATGACACAATAATTAAAGAACTGAAAAAAATTAAAGAAGACCTAAATACATGGAAAGAGTTCCCATGTTCATGGATTGGAATACTCAATACTGTTAAGATGGAAATACTCTCCAAGTTGATCCACAGATTCAATGCATTCCCTAGCCAAATATCAGCTGGGTTTTTTGGTAGAAATTGATGAGCTAATTCTGCAATTCACACAGAAATTCAAAGGACCCAGAATAGCCAAAATAATCAAGACTGTAGTACTAGCATAAGGATACACACATAAATCAATGGAATCAAATTGAGAATCCAGAAATAAACCTACACATTTCTGGTCAATTGATTTACAACATGGTGCCAAGACAACTTATAGGAAAAGAGTATGGTCTTTTCTTTTTTTTTTTTTTTTTTTTTTTTTTTAATTTATATATGAAATTTAATGTCAAATTGGTTTCCATACAACACCCAGTGCTCATCCCAAAAGGTGCCCTCCTCAATACCCATCACCCACCCTCTCCTCCCTCCCACCCCCCATCAACCCTCAGTTTGCTCTCAGTTCTCAACAGTCTCTTATGCTTTGGCTCTCTCCCACTCTAACCTCTTTTTTTTTTTTTCCTTCCCCTCCCCCATGGGTTCCTGTTAAGTTTCTCAGGATCCACATAAGAGTGAAACCATATGGTATCTGTCTTTCTCTGTATGGCTTATTTCACTTAGCATCACACTCTCCAGTTCCATCCACGTTGCTACAAGAGGCCATATTTCATTTTTTCTCATTGCCACGTAGTATTCCATAGTGTATATAAACCACAATTTCTTTATCCATTCATCAGTTGATGGACATTTAGGCTCTTTCCATAATTTGGCTATTGTTGAGAGTGCTGCTATGAACATTGGGGTACAAGTGCCCCTATGCATCAGTACTCCTGTGTCCCTTGGATACATTCCTAGCAGTGCTATTGCTGGGTCATAGGGTAGGTCTATTTTTAATTTTCTGAGGAACCTCCACACTGCTTTCCAGAGTGGCTGCACCAATTTGCATTCCCACCAACAGTGCAAGAGGGTTCCCGTTTCTCCACATCCTCTCCAGCATCTAGAGTCTCCTGATTTGTTCATTTTGGCCACTCTGACTGGCGTGAGGTGATATCTGAGTGTGGTTTTGATTTGTATTTCCCTGATAAGGAGCGACGCTGAACATCTTTTCATGTGCCTGTTGGCCATCCGGATGTCTTCTTTAGAGAAGTGTCTATTCATGTTTTCTGCCCATTTCTTCACTGGGTTATTTGCTTTTCGGGTGTGGAGTTTGATGAGCTCTTTATAGATTTTGGAGACTAGCCCTTTGTCCGATATGTCATTTGCAAATATCTTTTCCCATTCCGTTGGTTGCCTTTTAGTTTTGTTGGTTGTTTCCTTTGCTGTGCAGAAGCTTTTTATCTTCATAAGGTCCCAGTAATTCACTTTTGCTTTTAATTCCCTTGCCTTTGGGGATGTGTCGAGTAAGAGATTGCTACGGTTGAGGTCAGAGAGGTCTTTTCCTGCTTTCTCCTCTAAGGTTTTGATGGTTTCCTGTCTCACATTCAGGTCCTTTATCCATTTTGAGTTTATTTTTGTGAATGGTGTGAGAAAGTGGTCTAGTTTCAACCTTCTGCATGTTGCTGTCCAGTTCTCCCAGCACCATTTGTTAAAGAGACTGTCTTTTTTCCATTGGATGTTCTTTCCTGCTTTGTCAAAGATGAGTTGGCCATACGTTTGTGGGTCTAGTTCTGGGGTTTCTATTCTATTCCATTGGTCTATGTGTCTGTTTTTGTGCCAGAGTATGGTCTTTTCAAAAATTGGTGCTTGGACAACTGTATATCCATTATATACAGATTGTATATATATATATATATATATATATATATATATATATATATATATATATATATGTATAAAATCAAAAAAATTAAAAAGGGGCCCCTGGCTGGTTCAGTTGGTAGAGCATGTGACTCTTAATCTCAGGGTTGTGAGTTCAAGCCCCATGTTGGGAGTAGAGATTACTTTAAAATAAACAAATAAATAATTGATTAATTAAAAATGGATCAAAGACTTAAAAGTAAGAGCTAAAATTATAAAACTCTTAGAAGAAAATATAGGTGTAAATCTGTATGATCTTAGATTTAGAATGATATTTTAGATCTGACACCAAAAGCACAAGCAATGAAGAAAGAATAGATAAATTAACATTAAAATTTAAAACTTTTATGCACCAAAGAGTACTATCAAGAAAGTGAAAAGATAACACTCAGAATGGAGAAAATATTTACAAATCATAGATCTGATAAAGGTCTAGTATCCAGAATATATAAAGAACTTTTTAAACTTTTTTTTTAATGTTTATTTTTGAGACACAGAGAGACAGAGAGAGAGGGAGACACAGAATCCGAAGCAGGCTCCAGGCTCCAAGATGTCAGCACAGAGCCTGACACAGGGCTCGAACTCACAAACTGTGAGATCATGACCTGAGCTGAAGTTGTACGCTTAACCAACTAAGACACCCAGGCACCCCTAAAGAATTTTTTTTAAGGATTTTATTTTATTTTTTGAGTAATTTCTATACCCAACATGGGACTGGAACTCACAACCCCAAGGTCAAGATCACATGTTCCACTGACTTAGCCATCCAGGTGCCCCAAGAATATATAAAGAACTTTTATAACTCAACAATAAAAAGACAACCCAATTAAAAATGGACAAAGAATTGAACACACAGTTCTCCAAAGAAGACATATAAATGGCAAATAACCACATGAAAATACATTCAATATAATTAGCTATTGGGGAAATGCAAAAA